>NW_018020865.1:74382-131885 GCF_002006095.1 Pseudomyrmex gracilis | reverse complement strand
AACTTTTAACTTGTTAATTATTTTTTTTATTAACTTAACTTTTAATCAATTAATTTCATTATGGATTAACTTATATCTTAACTAAATAAAATTTTTAAGACCTTTAACTGTAACTTAACTTAAATAAAAAAAAAATTTAACTTACCCAACCTTGGATTTTGGCAATTCTTGCGATAACCTTGCGATGATTACATGATTGCAAGCAGTATTGCAATCGTTGAAAAGTTGTCGTAGTAGAAATCGTATAGTTTATCAAAACCCTCATTCTCCATGACAAAATATATAATTTATATTACCCTCATACTCGTAAATCATTACAGACATTCAAAAAAACATACTCTTCGCTGCTTTTGTTAATTGGCTGTAACTTATGACTAATGTAGATACTCAAATTGCACGATCCCTGCGTCTTGTGACAATGGCTGTGTTCAGCGGACTCAACAGTTGAAACATTGTTTTGCGTTTATTGCTAATAACTAAAGAGATGTCTCAACTGCTGAGTCCGCTGAATGCAGCCATTGCGATCATGTGATTTATCTCTTGCAATCAATGTAGAACGACCTTAATACTTGTAATAAATACAAATCAACTAATCGCATGTGAGTAAATACCCGCATATACAAAATACGTTGGGACTGTTATTGACTTACGCTTGGTGGAGTCGTACTGGCTGCTAACAGCAAACTAGTAGCGTTTCCCGCAGGCTTATATTGTGGCGAATCCCTTAAAAGCGCCGGGGAACTTGCCGCTGAGCCGCCAGTACCTCCGCTCCTAAACAGATAAATGCAATAATCATGTGTGTGTGTGTTAGCCACGTTCGTGCAACGAAATTAGTGTTCCAGTATAAAATATTTTGCACGCACGAGGTTTAAATGCAGGGAAATATCTCGCGCGATATACGTTACGACAATGGAGCGTGTAATTGTTATAATTACAATTAAAATTAACAAGATAATTAAGATTATCTTACACATTCCTTGCAGAGATAACATTATTGTTGGTGCATTACAAACGTACATATTAAAGAGTGTATATATGCTCGTTGAGATAAATGAGATATATTTACAGGGGAGTAGTAGCGGGTACTGCAGCGGAAGGCGTGGGCGTGGTAGCAATTGAAGGACTCTTTCCTGGAGGTGGATTATTAGCCGGACTTCCCGAAGGTTTCTTGGATCTCGGCGCTTTATCTTGTTGCTGTTGCTGCTGCTTCTGCTGCTGTCGGCACTTGGCTCTACGATTTTTGAACCATACCTGTAACACACGTAGAATCATCTGCGCTATTATATAATCAAGCATTCTGGCAAAACGTGAACACGGCATTATCATTTAAACAAATAATCGTGCATCTGTTGCAAAGTAAAGCGGATGACATTTTTGCGTTTCATCATGTAAACGCGATTCGATGCAACGAGATCGGCAAGCCCGACCGACGACGGCGGCAGAGCTTTTGCAAAGCTGGCGTAATAGCCAATTATAAGGGAATGTCCCGACTGGCACAGCTATCAATTACCAATCAAGCTGACTGCAGCAACGCGAACGAAAACGTGAACGCATATCGGAAACACATTCGCTACCAGGCTGTCATTAATGCAACAGAATTACGAATACCAATTGGAGTATAGGTCGTCTCACACACCGAGCAACTTCTCTGAATGGAATAAGCCGATTTCGCGTACCAACGGGCTCGCTACAGTTTGCGTTCAAAGTGTCCACCGGTTTTGCACGAACACCTTGTGTAACGAAGCTGCTAATTATGTTTACACAAACTAAAAAGCGTTCTCGCCACTGGCGCGCAAGTGATAAAGCTTAACATTTTATCAATTTCTGTAAGTTTCTTTGACGAACATCATCAAAAGCGTTTCGTTAATATATTTTTCATGTTTTCTAAACGAAACGCTGCAGTTTCCCGTTTTTTTTCAGCAAAACGGAATATTTGTAAATTAAGATTCGGAAATATAAGTACTTCGCGAGAATAAAACATTTCCGATTAGAGATACGAAATGTGAAAAACGATATCTTGCATCTCGTAGTTCGTTTCGCAACGTCACCGATACATATTGATGACAAAGGGAGGAATGAGGTAAATGGAAAGAGAAGTAAAGAGAGAAGAAATACGATAGGAAGAGAAAGACAGAGTAGAACTTGAAGAAGCCTCACGCGATCGATGTTAGAAGCGGAAAGGTGAGCTTGGGTTTCTACGGATTTTCTAGAAAACCAAACTAGCAGTTCACAACTTTTCTATCGAAAGAGTCTGATATATAAAAAATATAGAAAAAATTGTATTTATATATATATATATGTATAAAACATAAATTCTTTGTTTTCAAAATGCGTACGTATACGTTCATGAAGATATTTTATCACGATTAGATATGCTTTACGCTGATATTGAGATACCTACACTGACGAAACATCAATGTTCTTGCAAATTCATCTACTGTAAAAATTTACATTCACGACAGATCACGAGATTAGCATCATTCACGAGAGATAATGTTCAATTTTAATTATAAGTAACAAGCTTTTTGTCTTACTCGATGAATTTTTTCACTGATCAATAGTGAATATTATAATAATTTTATAATACTATTATAATAATTGTTTAGCATGCGCAACTCCTGCAGGTAGCGCTGTAACTTATTGTGCTATACTCTTCGAAAAATTGGCTTTAATATGTACGGCTATTGCGGCGCAGATCTATTATTGTATAATGTATTGTATGATGTGAGAAAACTAGCTTTAGCGAGTCTACAATGGACACAGATACGTCTGCAGTTGAAAAGTCATGCAGGGGCTCGAAAAAATGGCGATCGTAAACGTAGAAGTCTCTGCATGGTTTTGCAGTCGTCTGACGAACGTGCAGAAGACTATGGAAACAGGCTGGGTCCATTCATCCCGTTTATACGCTATAGCCAGGTGTGTTGGGTGGCAATTGCGGATGTGAAACGTCCTTTTCGGCTGTAATGAAGGTGTAATATGCACAATCACGTTTTCAGGTCTTCTGGACATATAACTCGGATCATCGAGCGACTAAATGGCATAGTATCGAGTAACGCCAACATATTGATTCGGACAATGTTATTCAATGCATCGATATATAAGTTTGTATATATGAAAAACACACTTTTTATACAAAAACAATTCTTTTGCTCTCAAGCCATTGAAATGATATGCACCAAATGAGTATATCACGATTTTATGTTGTCAAAATAAGCAAATTTTTTAAATTGTTTCTCTTCTCGAGCTATACTGAACAGCGAATCTAAAAGCGCACATATTTGGTTTTCGTATTTTGTTTTATGTTGACATTGCTGTAAACAGTTGTAAACACTCGGCTTCTGTGTATTAAAGAATACGACATTTTATATAAATGTATATAAAATGTTATATTAGCAAAAGATATATACATTAGACAGAGAGAGAAAAAGAGAGAGAGAGAGAGAGAGACTTATATATATTAGAGCTTTATATATTTCACAAAAAAATTTTGTTTAAGTATTTTAAAGAAGATGATTCATTTCCAGAAGATTGCTATTGATTATTTATATTAATGATTTATTCTCAGAAATCAACTGTACTTATTGTAAATATACATATTGATATCAAAACGTGAATCCACAAATTTGTGTAAGTATTTTTAAAGTGATTGACTAACTCAATTAACTCTAATGAAAGACATATGAGAAAGAATCAATACTGTTCGCACTGTCTGCATGCCGATAGTGCGTACCCCTTGGTAATTGGATACTTTTGTTTCCCTCATGGACATTCATGTGATGCATTTTTTTGCACACTGCAAAGTTGTTTCTTTTCAGGTATTTAAAATTACGTACTCTTTATATTGCATTTTTTAATTATTTTTTGTGAAATAACATTATAAACTAGATTTTCATTTATTGATACTTCTGTATTGTAATAGATAAACATCTTTACAACGAGTATAACTTTAATATTGTACAAATAATAATTAATAGAGAATTATCTCGGGCTCTTTAGTATCAAACTAATAAATGTATGTAAGTCTGGTCAGTAAGAGCCGATCGCAGGATGTTGTGCGAAAATAATGTGCGTATATACATATATGTATGCATACATTTTATATAGTATATGCGTTCACGTGTAAATTTTTCACGTGAGTTTTTTTGAATTGAAATAATACACGTGAACGCATATATGTATATAAAATGTATGCATACATATATATACGCACATTATTTCCGCACAACATCTTGCGATCGGCTCTTACTGACCAGACTTACATACATTTATTAGTTTAATATTGTATGTTATCAAAAGCAAAATAACAAGTTTATAATAATTTACCTGAACTCTCGATTCCGGTAAATTAATTTTCATTGCCACTTCTTCGCGCATAAAGATATCAGGATATTTTGTCTTCGAAAAAAGGCCTTCCAAGACATCCAACTGCGCTCGGGTGAACGTTGTCCTTTCCCGCCGCTGTTTTCTCGGATTGCCTTTAATAAAGAATTTTAAATACAACAGAACACAATACAGCTTTTATCTATGATTGTGATTTTTTCTCAGATGTACCTATACAATAAAACTTTCGATGTTAAATCTAAATATTGTTTACAAAGGTGCACTTATAAAAAGAACCAAAAATTGGTTTTTAAATCTGAAGAGGCTAAATGTTTGATATTCGGCCAAAAATCTTTAAATATGTATTTTTAATTTCTCTAATTAAAATTGAACTATTTTGTGTGGCGCATATCGAAAATTCTTACAATGAATGAGTAAAATTTACTACGCTACGTTGCCACAGGTCAATTACTGCTTTAATAACTAATCGATACAATATGATTATTAATATAAATAGAATAAATGATCTGATCATTAATAATTAAATTAACAACAGCAATAATATTTTCACGAGTTGGAAGCAACTTTCATACATAATGTAGTAGCTTTTATATATTAGCATGATTAATAAATAACTCCATATTATACCGCATTACTAACACTTCCGTATTACCACTATTCTGTCAATATAATATTATAAGTTGCTGGAACAATTAAAATATATATATATGTATATACAGTACTCTCCATAAGTTTGGAAACATCCTGTTTTACAGGCAAACAATAACATGACAGCAATCTGTGTATGTTTTTGGTTTAAATACATTAAATACATTGACGTTCAAATGATGATAACTATTTTTATCTAGAACACTTATAAGTATATGTCGAAAATATGTCAGACAATCATTTCGTGGCATCGTGCTTATGTGCGTAAATACACGTCAGAAAAACAGTAGATCATTTGAATGTCGTCAATTACAATTTCTGTAAAAATAGTTAACTATTTGAGTCGCAGATTGATTTTAGACACTGTAAAACTTGTAAAAGCTACAATTATCAAAAATAGCAAACAGGATGTGGCAAAACAAGTACCAATAGACAAACAATAAACCAGCGCGCGAAATTCAATTCTGAGCGCTTTGATGCCACGAAATGATTGTCCGATATATTTTTGGCATATACAAACTTATAAGTGTTCTAGATAAAAATGTTTATAAAACTACAAAATTTGATAGTAAGAGTCGATACGCTAAATGTTTTGCAGTATAAATATATTTGAATATATATTTATTTATATATCTGAATATATATATTTAGTTGAAAAAACTGATAATTCAAAATAATTAGGACAGACCCAACAGCCGGTAGTTCATAAATATATAAACCACCACTATCTGTGATGTTTTTTTAGGAGTTTACATTTTCTACACATGATTATTTGAATTGAAATTTTTCAATTCGTGATTTTATAGGATACTTGATTTGCATTACATATATGAGCATCCATTTTCCCTCCCAACTAATTTAGAAATTATATTGTAAAAAAATGTTTATTATCATTTAAGACGTCTTACAATATATTCAAACCAAAACCATGCACAGATCGCTGTCATGCAATTGTTTGATACACTTTTATATAATTGTATACACACACGCGCGCGCATGATCTGATTTGACAATTTAAAAACTTGCTCCCGACTTGTTCATTACTAAAACTAATAAAACAATATGATGGGCACTCACAGTAGTAAGACTCACCGGCAGGTGTGCAACCGGGATAGCCAATAGTAGAATGTAACGCTTCGATTGGTGGCATACCGAGTGCGCTTACATACGGATTTGTCTTGAGAGCGCCGTAGGGTCCCGCGGCGGACGCGCCGAACGCCGCGGGCCCAAAAAGCTCGGAGGCCGAGGTGGTGGAAGCGGCGAGGCCCCCGAGTTCGGTAGCACCGGCTCCTCCGCTGCAGCCGGAAGTACCTCCGAGGCTATTCGGCCACATCAGCACCCCCTCGGCCCCCAGCACGACTATCTCCCGGCTGCGGGACCTTTAAAGTGACGTCTTCAACGTCTAAGAGACGTTTTGGCTGGAAAGAAACAAGAAAAATTATTTAAAACTAAATTTTTATTTAAAACTTTTTGCAAAAACACAAGTTTTTTTCTAATTAGCAATCACAATCATTGAGGTTGTTAAAAACAATTATTTTTGCAGTGTGATCAGAAAAATAAAGCTGTAAAGTATTGCATATTGTAAAAAAACTAAACTACTTATAATGTATTATAAAATGCAAAAGATTCAAATTGTGTTTTTGTTTTAGAAAATGTTATTTCTAATAAAAGTGTACAAAGTGCACAAAACAAAGCTATAGTCATTGTAGATTTTTACTTTAGTTTTGAATTCTGTTTCGTTTATATTCTGTTGTTACTAGAATAGAATTTGACTCCACAGATCTCATTTAAAAATAGACAATTTCATGTTTTTATCAATTACCATAGATAATGCGTCGTTTCTTTTCACTTTAGTCAAGAAAGGCCGTCAATGTTTTAAATCAACACAAATTGGTTGTTATCGCTCAGGATAGAACAACACGATTGCAGCAGATGTGTGCAGCGGAAGATAATCCGATAAAGATGCAACAGGACTCCAGAAAGATACACTCTTGGGAACTCCCCCTACCAAAAGCGGGCCACAAATCTAATTCTGAAAATGCATCATCGGCGAAAATTGAGAACACGGCGAACAACGGCTATGTTGGAAGATCCTGACGCACAACACGCCTGCTGCGACTTTCCGTTGCGTTCTTAGCCGGTTGACTTAAGTCGCGTTTTATCCTCTCCGATTACAAAGTCAGAAACAACGCTTTGCTCCTTTGCGCCATCACGAACGATCTTCTCCTCCGGTGGCGACTTGTTAATTTGTTTGCCACCACGTTTATTACATCTACGCGTTGCACATCTGCGATATGGCCGAACAACGACGGAACGCGTATTGTTTCCTGTCTCCTGGACGTCGCCGTCCATATGTCTCGGATTAAGGGATGCTAATCGGTAAGTACTTAACGTCCACAGTACAAAAAAACAATCGGATGACGACAACACGTCGCATCATGACGCGATGTGTGTCCCTGAGAGATAATCATTTTTATTGCATGCAAGATGTAGGACACTTGACTTGGGTTTAATCTTTATTAGCCGTCGACTTCTATGTACCTAATCGCATTTGGTGTAGATATATCCATAGATATAATTTACTTATATCAAGTCCTTCCTTAAATTCTACCAATCATCGCTTGGTACAGATAAATTAAATTTCATTTTCGGAGCGCGCTGAATTTTACATAAAGCTCCACAAGAGTTAGATTAAACTGAAATGAATTAAAGTTGAAATTTTCAATAGCTCAGATATAAAAGTCTTACATTCACGTGAAAAGATTTCTACTTACAACGACTTGTTAGCCGTTGGCATAGACGTGGACGGGCTGATTCGACGATTCGTCTGTGTTTCCAAAATGAAATCTTACACCAGCAAACCCGTCTTTAATAATGTATTGTTCCGTGTCCTCTCTTAACTGCGCGCTATATTGAAACTAGATTTCACTGAATAGAACCACGCCATACGAGAGGCCTCTTCAGAATACTAACAGAGCTACTGCAGCACGAGTCTTTTCGCGCAAATATGGATGAAACACACTCACTTCCGCGTATATGTATATACGTATGTACATTGCATCCTGTTGCGTCCGCAATTGAAATTTATATTACTATTCAAGTCTTCGTTATACGCTGCAATTTAACTACTGATAGAGAGCGTATAAAATACTATGTACAAGAGAGAGAGAGAGCAAGTCACTTTATGATATTGAACCGACAACTTAAATAGTGGTTTCTCGCGTAAATAACCGCTATAAATTGAAATAAAAAAAGACTATCAGATTTACAAATTAAAATAATAATAATAATAACTTAAAACATACTTTACTTCTTGAGCATTTAAATATAACATGTATCACGATTTATGTCCTGAAATTGAATGCGACATAATTCTTGTTTTTAAAAAATGTAAAATGTTTTCATAGAGATGTTACATCGCTCGATAAAATTATTAATACCTAAACATCGCAATAAAAATTCGAGCTCTCACCGTATTACGTTACTAATATTATGTCTCATTACGCTTGCGCGGAAATTTTCTCCAATCTTTGGAACCAAAATGAAGCTGCCACCCGCTGAAAAAGAATCCATAGAGTATATACACTATCCCGTGACGCCGCTCTTCTCTCGACTATATTAAAATTTTGCCCGTTATGAAAGGAAGGGCGAAACACGAAGAAAAGGCAAGGTATTCTCCCGGGTCCTCCTGAAATCAGTCAGGCACACATCACTACTTTTGTGCACTTACGCGTCTCGCATCGGCCACAAAAAGCACTTGTTACACGCCATCCAACATGAGTAGAAAAACGTTGAAAACAACTGTCACACTTTTAAAATCTTTTTAACGACGCCGTATTGTGATATTTACGCGCACTGTCACGGGGAGATTATTAACCTTTCTATTAATTTTTGTTATTCCAACAACACAAAGTTTTTTTCCTTAGTATCATTATGAAAAAAATTAATTTATTGTCATTAAAAAGTACGAAAGTTTTAATATTTATAAATATTTATATTTTTACCATATATATATATATATATACTGAATCTCTCTAATTCAATATTTTTTATTAGAATATTGTAACTATTTTTTCGAAATATTACGACGATGTATTATCGTTTGTTTGCACTTTTGATACATCAAGACCGCGAGAAAAAAAACTACGAGAAAGAACACGAGAAAGACAGAGAAAAAGAGAGAAAGAGAAAGAGAAAGAGAAAAAGAAAGAGAGAGAGAGAGAGAGAGAGAATGAGCAAAAACGAGCACTGAACGGTCCTCTTATTACGGCAGCCAGAAGTCTCTTTATCTTTGTGCACTTCGGTGCACGGGACAATGCACTTGTTACAGACCGCCAAGTGTGGACAAAATGTCCAGGGCCGCCACTCGATTGGCCCTCGAGGGCACTCGAATAGTCTACGACCCTGCAGAGACCCGAGTGAAACGGTAGAACTAGAGAAAGATAGCGAAGGTGCCTTTTACACCCCCGCGCACTCTCTCAAATCCCCTTGTTCCCGACGAATCGATCTCCCGCTGCAACGAGTCACCCCCACTCGCGCCCTTCGATAGTTCTAGTGCAAACACTTTGCGTTACCAATCGACAGATATATACTGGCATGCCGTCTTTAATGACTATTAAATCCCCATTATTACGTCCCACGTACATTCTGCATGTGAGGAGGAGAGACAGAGACAGTGAAGGTGTTCACTCTTATCGTCGAAGAATTCCATTTACTAACGTCCAGCAGATCATATCTATGCGGATTAGTTGAGCGAATAGAGTGCACGTGCATATGTGAATATGAATTATGTTGAGTTTTAAATTTGTTTTACAATTTTTTGTACATTTTATCCGAAACTCTGCAAAAAGTTCTTTCAAATTTTGTCAGTCAGTTTTAGACAATCAAAAGTTGTTTTTCGCACTTATGAACATGTAATTGCGCTAATAATGTAATTTATTATTTATTTATTGCATTTATACAAACAAACACTATAATATATTAGTATTGTGATAGTAGTATAATAATATATATAAAATTGTAATTTTGTTGTGCCGAAATGCAGTTGAAACGCAGAACTCTAAAAGTTTTTTTCTTGTTATTGGCGCGCGCATTGCGAAAATTATAACGCAAAGAAATGCTTGTGATGCGCGCACGCACGCACGCACGCACGTACACACACACACACACACACCCCGAAAACAAGTCGTATCCGGATTCATCGTATCAAGGGATGCAACGTCGTTTCTGCATTAGGTAGCGCGGTTTACGGCTTCAGTATACTCCGGCAGTACACGAAGAATGACACACTGCTATCCTAGAAAGTTAAGTCGCGGTCGCATTGTTTCCAGGAGTATTTGCACACAACCGCATTGTTCTTGAAAGGCTCGCCCCCATAGTTCCACAATGAGCGTATACGTACGTGCGTAGCGTCAAGTGCAGTCGTGTTTGAACCTCGCGAAGAAAGCCAGAAGGTACTTGTGAAACAAGCGAGGCATTAACCGATTTCACGAACGATTTTTCAAGATTGAACCTTGTGTGCTTTCGTTCAAATGCGCATACATGCTTTCGTGTAGTAATCTCTCTACGCATAAGTATATTTCATTTCTCCTTACTGGCAGCTTCGTGACTTAGCATTCTCAATATAACGATCCTGATACATATCGCGCGTATCTCAAGAATAGTGATATGAAATTTAACAATCAATAAATTGGCAGCAAGTTGAATATAATTCGCTATTACACAATTCACCACTTGTAGTGCATTTGCTGTACAAAGAACATAAGATATCTAATCAATATCGAATAATAAAATTATTATCGTCATTTAATTAGATACCTAACGAGACATCAGGCACTTGTAGCTGTGACGAGTTCGTGCAGCCTTTCCATAAAATAATTGACTCAGTATTATATATTGAGCTTGAACTTTTTCACAGGAATATGGCTTTATGTCTCGCGGCGTCGTGCACTTTCACCCTGTATTGTGGTTGAATACCCGCTCTGTCAAGAAGCAGGCGTATACATAACCATGCGCACCAAGTCGTGCACGAGGAAACGTCTTTCTATCGAAGAGTCGCATTGAATACAATCTTAGCCCCGGGTATACGATGTTTGTTGCGCGTTCATTGAGCGTAAAACTTAATTCCCGTAGAAATTCTACGAGAAGTATACACGAAAGTATATACGCTGGGGAGGAGGCTTGTTCTCCGAAAGTTAGTCTTTATTCTCAGCCGGCAAAAAAGGACATGCCAATGGTTGCACCCCGTCGCCCGACGGGGATGAGCCTTCTTCATTTCCATCATGTCTCCCTTCTCCCTCTTGTCTCCATTTCGCTTCGTGCTCCTTTATGTTCCGCTCTGACGGTGAAACTTACTGATTCCTCGGAGCCAATTTTGAGAATATTTTGTTCCCTCCGGTTTTTCGACGTTCACGGTTCTATAGTGGCCACATCAATCCTCCCGTCGAAGGCACGGCGCGACATTGGGACCCGTTCGCACGTGATAACATCTACCAGGGATTCCGAGAGACTTGATGCTTCGATGCCGGAGTCGAGATTGAATTCGTGGCAGCAAATCGAGAACGAGAGTTATGGCGGAGTTCTCTGAAAATTCCGCTTAAAAGGGCAGGGCTTTTTGATCAATATATGTTTAATGTATCTCGACAATAAACGCATTTTATCATTTATGGCAATTAACGCAAATTTGCACTTTTATGATTAATATAAATTGTCAATCGTTTGGATTATGTGATTCTGTGACATAAAAATGTTAGTGAAAAAACAAAGAATGCATTAATTTTTAATGTAGAGAGATAAATTTTGTTTTTAGATATATTGACTTCTGTTCTTCATATATATATGTATATATACATATATATTGTAGAAGCCCTAGGAATATTTGTCAACGTGTTGTTCGGCTTCCTTGTCTTTTTCAGCTTGAAAGTGATTATATAAGTAATTGAATTTTATGGATAGAAGTACGTGTAAATATTATATCTTTTTACTCTTAAATATATATATATATATATATATATATATATATATGTATATATATATAACATATGTATGTATCTTCACGTCATAAACTTTCAACGAACAATAAAAAATATGTTTCTTAATATAAAAACTTTTTATTCTTGCGTATAGATTTCTAACTGTCCTTGACTTCGTCAATTGTAGAAACCTTAGTAAACATTTGCTACCTTTGTTATTCGGCTTCCTCATTACTTTCAACACAGAAGTAGTATTAAACCTTTAACTAAAATATTTAAAACGTATTGCTCAATTCGCTTCGTCATGTTTTTCCAATGTGCAGAAATATCACATTTGTATATTTATCGCAAAACATCTTAACATGCAATACGTAATTTAATGATCAATGAGAGCCTTAAGTTGTATGTTCCTTGCAAAATAAATAAATAAATAAATATATATTTATATTTCTTTGTGTAAATTTTATATGTGAATCACATGGAAAGCGAAAAATTCTAGATTCGACTTCTGGCCGAGGTGTTTTTTCGCAATATTTTAAAATTAGATAGGGGGTATACGAGCATTTATCATATACGAGATGCAAGCATTCTATATGAATTTACGAATTGAAATTTTAATTCAAGCTTCACGTGTAAAATTTATACAAAGAAGTATAAATATATATATATTTATTTCGCAACGAACATCTAGCGTAAGGCTCTCATTGACCGTTAAATTATGTGTTGTTAGTTTTAAACTTCTAGAATCTAAACTCTTCATTAGTTGTTATCTTAACATGTGTTTGATCGTCTCGATTTGACGTATGTAGAGTATGTATACATCTTCGTATTCATAACTTTTGTTGTAACTAGTCATAATTTTTTTGTAACTATCATGCAGCTAACACATTTTCACACTTTCAAGCAATATATACAACATATCTTAACAGCAACATTGCATTCGTAAATCAACCATCGTTTTATTACGCTATTATGTAGACAGAGAACACACAAATAACATTTGCAAATTTTTCTTGATGTAACGTTTTTCTCACATTTCAACTATAAACTCTAAACCTGCATTAATTAAAAGTTCTTCGAAACTTTCAATGTAATCTCTTTTTGATCTGATTCACCATTTGTTTACCATCATCACCGTGTGTAACATTTTTCACAACGATATGCATAAACATTTTTTGCATAAAAAGTCGCTTTAAGCACCATCTTTTGTCTCGTATTGAACAATAACACGTTGTTTCGTTTAGGAGTGATTTGAACGCGTCTGCGATAGACTTTTCGCATTAGATTATAAGATCGAACACCAACTAGAATCCAAAGCGTACTCCGTTGTGAGTCGCAGAAGACACGTTGCATGGGCGACGACGACGACGACGACGACGACGACGACGATGACGACGACGACGACGACGACGACGACGACGACGACGACGACGAGGAGACGAAGGACATTCTCGTAGAAGGCGGACCTTAACCGGGAGGGAGGCAAGCCAAGAAGATTACCGTAAGCAGATTATTTCCATGGAAATCCCGCTGGCCAACTCTCTCGGCACGCTACGACGTCGCACTGTTTCGGGGCCAAAACTTCCCGCGAAATTGCAGGCGCGAACGGAAGTAGTCGAAGCTTGGCGCAGCGTGCTGCAAGATCTGCTCTGACAGCAGCCGTCGAACATCATAGATAAGATTATTGAAGGATCAAACATCGCGTACAACATAAAATAGATCCTGACGAGCTTCCGTCGCGCAGTTTCGAAAAACCAACAAGAGTTGCTTTGCAAGACTTCTATATGAAATATGTATGTGGACGCGTTCCACATGTGTTATTCACTTGTTGTAATTTTAATGACAAACAAAAATCATAACTATTGATTACAGAAAGTTAATTAACGTATTAATAACAACGTTCTTAAGCACTATTACTTTATAATAACGTGTTTAATTATTCTAATAATATGTTATTTTGTTTGAACAATCAGTTGCCAATATAGTTGATACAGATGCAAAGCAAGCAACAAAATGTCGTAGACGAAAATAATACAATTTTTGCGCTAGTGATGTGCTTTGATATGTGCTAAACTGATTGGAAATTTTTATTGGCTTTACTGAAATATAACAGATATTTCTTTTTTTACACAAAAATGTAACATTGTGATTGGTGCAACGTTATTAATAGTGCAACATGAAGATAAAGTGTACTGTCTTTGATTAAAATTTGTTTCTGGATTTTGTGCGCGTTGGCTAATAATCCCAAATACTGGCTTCAATTATAGTCTTGCAGTGAATAATATGATATCTATATTTTTTTAGCACGCGTAAACGTTAATATCGGGTATTTCATGGGGGTTCGCGCACTTTTTCCACGTCACTCGCGAAATTTCCCTCGCTGTGCGGAATTTCGCACGGTTATTTCGAAACAAGTTCGCCCACGAATTTATACATTCTCTCTTTGGCCGGATGAAAGCTTCCATGTACGCTTCGCCGATTAAATGTCGGCGTTTTCGAGGTATTCGCGCACCGCAGCGCCCGAATTCGGTTGATTCGCTCGGCCGGGATTCTCTCTGTCTCTTTTTTTTCTCGTTTACCGCGAGAAGTAATCGCAGAGGATATATCCGCAATCCGCAGAAATCATAAAAACCGTGGCGTACGCGCGGTCGAATTCGGTTTCGCGAGAGAATCCGCACAGTGGGAATGGTTATTAATCACGTGTGCTTAATAAGAAAGGTGAAAATTTTTATCGAAATGTAGACCACTAGCTGTTCATAAATGCGGATTATCATGTATGAATATTTTGGTTATAACAGCGCCCCGCATAATTCACGTCAAATTTTTGGAGTTTATGCCTTTCGAGTAATATACTCTTCATCGAGTAGATATTTAATGAGGTTAGACGCCAAATATTCTTATTCTAAAATATTTGCGATTCAATAACAAACATTTTCACGGCTAAACACCTTATTTTATCAATCAAATGTTACTTATTCGTGAGACGAATCGAGTGACTAATAACATATCTCCCTGATTGCTATCTGTATAAATCTTATAATGTGATGATTTGTGTAATTGTTTAGCAAAACGAGCAGAGAGAGTGTGCACACTTTTATAATTAGATAAATAATTTAAAAAAATAAATTTGCAATCTTGATAATATACAAAACATTTGTACAATAATATAAATGCAGAAAGAGTGGAAATAAACAATTAATTTATGTCACTTTTTCAAAAGTCTTGACATTTTTTTTTTGTTGACGAAAAAACCTTTAAAAGAAAAAAACTGCCACCAACGTTATCATGTTTACTGAACGCGCGCTTTACAAAATTCAACAAAGTCGCGTCAATCTTTTGACTATCAAAGACACGTTCCAGTGATTTAGCGCCGACCGGTCATAGCATCAAGTTGTATGAACAGATGAACAATATTCCTGTGAACACGTGGACCTATGTAGGTCAATTCGCCAGACAATTCACGAATTGTGAACGGAAACTCTAGGAATATTTTGACGACTGCAAAAGTGACATCAATTTAGGATGCAATAAGACTCGAGAAAAAAAGCGGCATTTTTGAAAAATCGATCTTTGATCGCTGACATTATTCGTCCGTATTTTGGAGCTACATTACTTTCTGGCATGACAATAGTCGAGAACGATCACGATATCGAAATCCCTGAAATAGTGAGAGGACGCTACTCACCCGCGAGCACTCGTAATTGCCAGCGCCGCTGCTCCCGCGTCGATATTCCTCGTCTTGAGTCCGATAATCCAGACGAAGCCCCCGCGCGAACTCGCACTCTAACACACACCGTAGTCGGACGCGTAGTACTCGCCGGCGCGCTCCAATGTCAGAAAAGAGACGGGCTAGGTCGTTCGATCTTTCGGCACCGCGCACACCACCGAAACCGGCGCTATTCTACGGCGCGTTTCAGCACTCCACAGACGAACCCGACTCACCGAGAACGAGCGCGACCGATAGCTCGTAGAATACGGATGTATACACGATAATGACTATTCTATTCCCTAATCCGTCGTCCACGGCGCGCGGTTCCTCTCTCGTTCCGTCTCACTCTCTCGCGATTGCCCTTTCTTCCACTCTTTCTCTATCGCTCGCTCGCTCTCTTTCTTTTTCTCTCTCTCTCTCTCTCTCTCTCTGTCTTTGTTTTCTATCTCTCTCTTCTCTTTCTCCCTCTCTCTCTCTCTCTCTCTCTCCCTCTCTCTTTCTCGATCGTTCCCGTTCCCTCTCTTTATCCGTGCAAGTCCATCTCACTCCTTTCCTCTGTCTCTCTCTCACGGAATGTGGGACAGATGGACAGAGATGGTAGACCAGGCGAGAGACGACGACGGTCGGTGAGACCAGCGCGAACGGCTATTATAACAGGAGGGCGTAGGAGAGCGCCCGGCTCAACTTTTCACGAGAACTTTAGTTGTTACGGATCGCTCTCTTGGTCGAGGGGTTATGTGCGCGAGGGGGACGCTCGTTTGCCGACCGTCAGCGGGGAAGGGACGCTGGCGTTGAGCGCACAGAGAGAGGGAACGAGGTGCGCGATGCGGTCGCAAAACGACACAGATACAGTCACAGTGATACGAGAAAGGCAAATGCAGAAGCGAGAGAACGGAAGCGAAACTAAAAGCGACGCAACGAGGAAAAGGCGCGCGCGAGCGCGCGCATAACACGTGGGGAGGGGATAAAGGAAGGAAAAGTGGGAGTGAAGGAGTGGGTGTGATAGAGAGGGCGAGCAGAAGAGGCGAAAGAAAGAGAGACGGAGATCAATTCTCCACTGTAGGTTAAAGTGAGAAGCAACTACGTGCTTCGTCGAACCGCGTCGACTCGTTCCCGAGTGGCGTGGCAAGGGCAGTACCGACGTCGTTGCAGCTGCGTAGTGGGGAACCAATAGCGAATCGGAATACATCGGTCTCGCCAGCCGCGATGGCAGCGCCGTGTGACAACGGCGCGTTTACCCCGTACAGTCCGTCTCTAAAAATACACTGAAACCGGGAGTTCTCTTCTCGCTCGCTCTTCTTCTTTTGTTTCTTTTTCACTTCGCAACGCGATCTTCCTTCGCTCTTGTCATCAACGATGTATCCTTCTCGTTCGAAAGTGTAGAGATACGAATATGTAAAGATTTTACAAGGAAATAGATAAGAGTCGCTGGCTGTTATTTCGCGACGTTAAGAGTAAGCATGCTTCGACAATTTTGGGAGATGCGTAATTGACTATCGCGCAATTTTTCGTCAGATTTTACGACTTTTATGATCTGTAGGAAGGATTAATGCATGCGGTCAACAAGGATTTTCTATATGTATTTTACTTATATCTTGAAAAAGTTTTTAAACTTGTAACTAAACTCGTAGACTACACTTGTTCTGTAAAAAAAAGCGTGATAACGTAATAAATATTATAATAATTAACATATTCGTGACTGGCGATTTTAAAGCAAGACTATCTAAAGGCCGCAAGATTCTGCTATTTAAATGGGTATAAAAATTACAAATATTGCTTTATCATACTACACTTTAATGTTTTTAAATAAATAAACATAGATTTAAAAATGACGTAGAACTACATTGCCGGACCCAGCTACAGATTTTGAAATGACGTAGGACTATATCGCAAATGTGTTAATAATAGGAATATATTTTTTCTACATAAATATTGTTTCGCAGTTTCTTAATCAACAATTGTTTAATTTAGTAAATTTACTTGTGTACAATTAGTTTAATTTACTTACGTACAATAAGTCGTTATTATGAGAAGCATTGCATTTCTATGTAAATAAATATACATTTTACAATATTAATAAAAAATGTATATAATAAAAAATTACATCACGTTATTACAAATTATACAAAAGCGATACAAGCAAATCGAACAAAATAGACGTAAACTCTCCTGTGTTCGTAAGTAAATGATGCAATGTAGAGCTCATTCTACATTAAACGCAAAATACAAACGCAAGTCTCATGGAATTGACCAATCACGTTGATCATTTGACTAATTTGATCAATGCGATTAGTCAATTCGACGAGACCCGCGACTTGCATTTGCGTCTTAATGTAAAACGGGCTTAACAATCATGCAAGATAACTTTCGTTTGTCTATACAGCAAACATTAAACGCGCCGCGCCCTCACGGAATACCGATCACGCCTTATTAGCACGTTATCGAAAATTCGCATTACAGTCTGTCTCAAAATCTAATGGCACGCGCGGATAATGGATCTTGGTAACCGGATCATCAACTTCAACGCACGTTTCGATACTAGATCTCTTGGTATACGTAATCTCGTCGTCGCACGAAGACGCTAGCGCAAATAATTTTTCTTTCCACTGGTTGATCTCTTCCCTCAGATCTGTCAAGCAATCCTCCACTTTTCCTTTTGATACGCTCTGTAGCCAGGTGATAGCTACATACCCGCGGTATACCCGCAACATAGCAATTTAACTTGCTCACGTGCGAGCGGTTAATGCTCTTACGGGATTTCGAAAAGATCAGCCAGCATTACTATGCTATTAGCGTAGCTAAAACCGGCTTGCTTCCATAAACCTATACTAACGCGTGGCCACTTTATTCACCACCGGGGCCCATTCATGCGCTCTTACGCCAATTTTCCTCATTGACAGATCGGAACTGCGTCGCAAGAGATACCGTGACGGCGCCTCGCAATCACCAATTTCGCACCTGTATACACGTGTCATCTATTTTACAAGACAAGATCAAGACGGGTCCCACGTGTACTCTGTTTCGATACGTAAGTATCAATGAGATTGTCTTACTATATTTTTTTATATATTCTCTCTTTCTCTCTCCTTCTCTTTCTTGAATAAAGATAAAAAGTAACTTAAGAAAAAAAGCGACATAGGGGAGACTGGGGCTGGTTGTGACACGGGCAAAAAGTTACAACCTTAAATTAGCGATGAAAAATAATTGCAACAACGATGATGTTACTGACGCGTGTGACGCGTGACAGTTGTCGCGTTTGTCTAGTTTTAGCTTTAATGTAGCACTTATTTTTCATCACTAATCAAAGCTTGTAACTTTTTACCCGTGTCANAATCAGCCCCAGTCTCCCCTACATATATATATATGTATATATATGTATGTATATATATGTAAATATATGTATATAAAACTTTATCTAAACTCATCATCTCGAATATCAGCCGGCTGAGCTGTTCGACAAACTGTTCGAACAAAAAACACTAAAAAAAGACAACTTGGTACAAATAATTTTTGCTACATTCCGCTCCTTCTTACTTTCTGTCTCTCTTCTTCTCTCATATGTACATACATATATAACTATGTATTCATACACACACACATATACATATATTCTACATATATGTATAAATAAAAAAGTGATATATTGTAAACAAAAAAAGTGATATATTGAGAGTTGACCTCCGGTTCGTTGTAGAAATCTCAAACTTAAAATTAGTTTGAAGACTATTTTGGAACCAGTTGCAAGATGTTTTGCAATAAGAGTATGTAATGTTTTTTAATCAATACGTTTCGACTTTTATTCAAGTCCTCTTTAGTTGAGTGCTAATTTAATACATACAACAAATCACGATCAAATAGAATATGAATAAAGTATCAATAAGAAGATAGGATAGATATTTGCATCAATTGTTAAATTTTCGGAATAAAGATGAATTTTGCCTGAATATCAAGTATACAGCTCGTTATTACCTCTTCCTTATCTTTTTATTGAAACATAACACGAGTACGAAACATATAATTAACCTTTAGACCGCCGACATTTTCCATTAAAATAGTGTATTTTTTTCTAAAATTTTTGTGTATATTAATAACGTACACGTTATGTGGAACATCGAGGTTTGTATGAAGCCCCAAAAGGAGCTTTTGCGGCGGGGAACGGAGGTTACATATAGAAAAAATTTTTTCCTGAAAATTGCTATATTTTAGTTTCTAGTTAGGTTAGGTTAGGTTAGGTTAGGTTACCAATTTTGAGTGTAAATCTGAAGTTTTAGAGTAATACTGACGATATGACCGAGTATAAATGTAGACTTCTATTGAAAAATAGCGTGGAATGAATGGAGAAAAATTTCTCATTTTTGTGCATTAATCAGTATTTATATTTTTTTTATTTTTCACATATCCTATACTTCTATTTTCTTGTTGACAAAATTTGTATGGTAGAATTGCGCACAGTATTTGACTTCTATCTGCGTGCATGTGTGTGTGCGTGCGCGCGCGCGGTTTGTGTGTATGTGTGTGTGTGTGTAAGAGAGAGAGTGAAATAAGCGAAGTATTTTTCAAATGAATCTATGATTAACTAAACAATAATACTTTAATTGGCAAATATAAATAAACACACGTGTTTACATATATGTACATATATACAAAAGCGAATACACTTACTATATATTTACTACGTATATATATTAATTGGTACATATATGTATCAATTGGTATTTTTATAATCAAGTAAACACCTTAGAAATATACAAATGTCAAAGCCCCAAAAGGGGCTTTTGCGGCGTTTTAAAAGTTAATAAATAAAAATTTGTATGTTTTCACCATGACGAAGTAATTATATTTTGAATAAAAACTTTTGTTTATTTCTGAAAAGAAGAGATTTATATATGTTGAAGCAACTGTGACAATAGATATGCTGTGATCTCTCTCGAATCAATACCATTTTTTCTTACAAATAAAATATTAACATTCGAAGATGTTTTTCGGATTTAAAAATGACACTAACGCGGTTCAAATCCGAGAAACATCTTTGAATGTTAATACAACCGCGAAAGCATCAAATAAAGTACTAGTAAGTTTCTAATAAATTACAAGGTTGAAAACGACTACTTCTTTATTATAAATAAATCTTTATGTAAGATTTTAAATTGCAGCATCTTATCATTTAGTTTATTAAAAGAATGGAAATTTGAAAATGTAATTTTTATAATTGTGTAAAAGAGAATGCAAAGTTTAATTAATATGAAAAGATACACTAAAACTGTTTTGCAAATATTAAATCATAAACATGGAAAACATAGTAAGAATTTGATTATTGTGTTCAGCTCAAATTACGCGATAAGATACAACAAAACATTCGCAGTTTTTGAACTGTAATCTTCTTTTCGTAAGATATTAAAAGATCTGCATTAAATTGACAATAGTATTACACATATTATATAGTATTAAAGTAAGAACCACCGATTCCAGCTTGACACGATTAATTAATTACTTGGCGGGAATTTTGTCGACGTTTTTTATCACGTAGAATTTCGTGGCCGTACACATAATATTTGCAGAAACGTTTACGCGTAATTTCACATTAAAAGTAGTGTGATCTCTGTTCACATAAAAGTTTCGCTGATATATTATAATTTGAGCTACTATTATCATTAATTATTTATATGTAATAAAATCTGTCTTGCTACTTTTACATTAATTATATATATTATTAGCTTTCATTTGTTCTACTCGTAACGCCAAAGCAGACAAATTTGCACTTCTGTAATGTACGCAACCGCTACACAAGTTTCAATTAATATAAGATTATTTAATTAATATAATATTTCAATTAATATAAGACAATACTTAATCTCTTTAATACGGCGCACGTGCGCTGCGAAGCGTCACTGACGGCCTTTTGTCGCGTACAAAAGTTACATTCGGCGTCGTCGATTAAAGTCGACACTCGGCCGTAGAGATAGAGTAAAAGTGCCTAATATGAGATAATCGCCTAACACGAGATAGCGATCTGTTTCATGTAAACAGCTACAAATTCATAACTGCGTATTTTTAATACATTACTTACACAAAAACATCAAACTTTGTGTTAGTGTCGCTCAATGCTGAAAGTGACGTGGTGTCTGCGAAGAAGTTATCGCTTACGCGCAGAGAAGAAAAATAATTATTATAACTTTAAAATGTATTTAACACTTTTATGTCGTAGGCTTTATTGTCATTTCAATTCATTCAAATGTACAAATGCGCTATAAGTGATTTATCGTGTAGTTTTTTTTCAATTTATTGCATATTTTATCGATATAAACTTAAATTTAGATAATTTTATATTCCCTAATATGAGACACGCAGCTTCTCTTAATATGAGGTGCTTTATATTAAGGAACTATCAAGTTTTTTATTCTGTCAAGTTCTTTATTTGATGTATTAGTAAGTTTTTAGTAATCATATTTTCAGATGGAGGCAAAGAAGAGGCAATCATGGTCTCACAGTCAATTAGAGGCTGTTAAGGCAGTAAGAAGCAAAACAATAAAATATTTAAAAGCATCTAAACAATTTAATGTCCCAAAGCATACTATTGAGCGATATGTTAAGAATGACGATAGTACTGTTGTTGCTAAAATTCCTATAGGAAAGAAACTCTTGTGTCTCATGTTAGAAACCTTTGTTTTGAATCAGCAAAATCGCACTTGATTTAAAAATTTACATAAAAAAAGTTATAGCTATTATCGATTGCTAACTTTTGGCGATAAAATTTGAATATATTTTCCAGTTTGACATAAAACTAAAAGTTAAGATTACATATTTAATAAAAATTACAAGCTTTTAAAAAAAGGTATTTTATAATAGACACTTTTACGCTACATTCGCCGGCTGTCGACTATAGTCAACGATAGCACCGAAAATATTAAATATTACTTATCCTCGTTACTGACGAGACAAATGCTTGCAGCTGCTGATTACTCGTATATTAGAGTTCCATTTGACTGAAGCTTCGTCAATAGGTACTATAATAGGTACTTATAGAAATCTTTTCAAATTTTCAATTTTAAGACAGAAAAAAATGCAATACATATCGTATCCACGTATTTCAAATCTGTCTTATTTGTATTATGTTATAACAATTAAACATTTACATTAAAGAAACATTAAAGTACCGAGAATTAAACAAAACGACAGGCCTCTCGATACTGAATTATGATTATATGCGCTCGTGTAATCTTCCAAGAATTTTGACAGAAGAAGGGAGATCAGTCCCGGATATTCGGGAGGTCATCCTCTTTCTGCGGGCGTCGAAAGTCGTTCCCGAAATCTCTTCTTGCACAGACGCTTAAGGACGACTCTCGTTAAACGATCGATGCACGTGAAAGCGCATTCGTGCTTCGGCGCTTGAAACGCCCCTGGATTTTATATAGAATGTAGTTCATGCTCATCATCCCGAAGATCAGCCGGCTGAGCCGTTCGACAAACTGTTCGAACAAAAAGCACTGAAAAAAGACAACTCGGTGCAAATAACCTTTGCTACATTCCGCCCCTTTATCCGTGTATCTCTCTCTCTCCTCCTTTCATTCTCTCTCCCTCCCTTCTTCCCTCTTTCTTCCTTTCTCTCTCCTCCTGCGTTTCTTCTCTCTGTCGTTCCAATCGTGTTATGTTCTTTGCCCAGGATTCATCTGTCTCTTTTCCGCCCCGACGAAGTTTCCTCCGCCGTCTCTTTCTTTCCCTTCCTTCCTTGCCTCTCTTTACTTCTCTTTCTCTCTCTCTCTTTTTCTATTCCGTTGCGCTCGCACGATGCGGAACTCATTGACGAGGAGAGAACGGAATTCGAAACTGAGGCAAGCCGCTTATGAAGCTTTTGCGTAAATCACCGGTGAAAGTCACCGAGTTACGAAGTCAATGAATTATCTCACTGTACTTGATAGGGTCACGCGTATTTTAGGGTTAGTAAGAATGATAAGTACTTTCTGTTTTAATACGACACACATATCTTATTCGTAATGAATACCTATCTGACAGTAATTATTACTTGAATTTTATATCATTAGTATCATTATTTTATATCATTATTAAAAGTCTTAGATCAGAAAACATACATGTATTATAAATATATTTATATTTCTACTTATGATAAGACAATACATAAAACTTTTTTAATTAAATTGTTTTACATATATATAGTTATACATGTGTTTTACATATTACATATGTATATGTAGGAGAAAATGGGGTAACTATATGAACACTTAAACAAAAACTCGAGTAAAACGATAACTGAGTAAAAACCGAGAATGTTTATTGTTTGTAATTATAGTTACATTCACACACATATTGTTCATAAATTATAATGGTTACCATGGATAATATATGAAAATAAAATATACTTTCAATATAAAAAAAAAACAAAACCCTTGATGTTTAGGATTATTCGACTGTTGTGAGGTAATCTCAAATAGCGTATGGAAAATAATCTCAAACAAGTTGTGCAATTGACTTTTTCATGTGATCAAATGTAGTGGTTTTTGGTACACTATATAAAGCAACTGTTTTTCCTAATGTAAATTACTTTTCTTTCTTTTAACATTTTTTATAGCGTTTTTTACATTTTCTATATCATATTTTGTTTCTGTCTTTTTTAATAATTTTGTGGTATCTACAAAATGAAAAAAACTGTGTTGAAGCATATAAAAAAGTGATACTGATGTATTTTTTGAGATACTAACGAACGTTCGAGATTACCTTATTAAATTCGTTCGTAAATACCTCGCAACGTAACAAGAATAAAACGGTGTTTATTTTAGAGATTAAGAACGTAAAACATAAAATGCAAAAATGCTAAAATTTTTAGTTTAAATTATGTTTATTAAAACCTATATAAATCTTAATTGTATCACTCTCACTACAGAAGATACATAAAAAGTAATAACAATGAAATATTACATGAAAAGGAACGAAAAATTTCAATTGTTTATATCTTGAACGTGTGCTATTTTACTTTGCAACTTTTTGTTTGGTACTGGACATGTTAAGATTTCTCAACTGTCAATAGAACTTTTGCTTTTTTTTTCTAACACACTGTAATAGCTTTAGAAATTATCCCGCGGTCGCGATTATCCCACTCTCCCCTATATAATATTTCATTAGAGAAAAAAAAAATTGTTTAACCAGTTCATTCTTATATTGAAGTTTTATGTGCATATCTACAAGATTAATTAATCTAACTATCGGTTTTTATTTGATAATTATTTTTAAATCATACGAGTCTCACTTTTGATACAGTTAAAACATATCTTTCTCCACATAAAAGAATAGTCTTTTGTTGTTTAGAATATTATTGATGCAATTTCATGTGTAAAGATATTTATGTTATCAACTGTATAATGCTCTCGACTACTGTTCGATTTAGCATCATAATGTAAATTTAATTGACTCTATCGAAATGATGAACTTTATTACAGATATTATGTACAGAATGTTTACTTGCCTCGTACGACAAAACTATTCGAATTGACAACGAACGCTATTGATAATGATTGATCATGCAATTATAGATAGAATCACAAAGAAAAGTGGACTTTAGATGCTCTATGGGTTTCGAGTGGATTTTTGTTGCAGATGCATCAGTCTATTCTTTATTGAGACAGTTTTGCTGGTCATCGCGATCGTCTCGGCATTTTTAGTGTCATGATTTTACTTTTACAGATGCTTTTTGAAAGTATGAAAGACTTTTTTCACGGAAAGATATTTTGAGAAAAAGAATGGAAGAAAGAAAGAGAGAAAAAGAGGAAAATGATTTATTTAAACTTGTAACTTAGATTTATATATATTTTTTGTGTATCATATTATATAATATCTACATAATATAACATGTTCTATTCTCTAGATATTTTCATATAGAAGATACATATAAAAAAATTTTTATATGACTATGATAATTACACAATGACATTTATGTAATCTGATTAACAAATATTAATATGTAAGCACTCTTTCAGTAATAATATACCCAATAAAAAAACAAATTTATTCCCTGTTCTGACCAAACATACAAAAAAAAAAGCATAACTTATGAGAGCAAAAATACATATATTAAATACATATACAGAACGAGCGAATTACACGATGACCGAATTTCTTAGGTCAAACAGAGATCGTCAGGCTGAAACTTTCGATATGCTCGCAGATTATTTGATTGTCAGCCAATGGTGAGTTCCTAAGCGGATATCCCGCGGAGGGCCCAATCCCACGACCCATTCATGTAATTCTGCAGCGTAATACTCGCGGGACGCGAGATACCGATCACGTATGCCAATAAGAAATTGATTCCACGCAGTCACCAATCTCAGTGTCATTGCCGTACTACGAATTTTATTCAGTGTCAAAATATAGATACAACCGATATCGTATCGGTTTAGCGACCGCGGGAAATGTTTGCGATTTATAATTAATAGCTATTTCATTTTTCAAAACATAAAATTGTAGATTAAGTATAATGATCTATAAGTCTTAATTAAATTATAACATAAAATTATTATAGAAAAAAAATATATAAACTATATAAACTGATATACAGTAAAACCTCTTAAAACGTGTACGCATTCACTCACAAAACATATATTTTTCTTTTCATTGCTTTTCCAACCACTAAATATGGTTATAAGTTATAACCAAAACTGCGCTAGTTTGCGCAGTAAGTCTTTGCGCATGTGTGAGTTAGAGTGATAAAAGGGGAAGTATACGTTTTTAAAGATTGGTTGGTCCTGATTGTGTGATACGTTTTGAGAGGTTGTATTATATATACATATATATATATATTGTGTATAAATATGTATATATACTGTGTATATATTGTTATATACATATGTGGGAGATATATAGGGGAGACCGGGGCTAATTGTGACACGGGGTTAGTTGTCAAACTGCTATTATCTTGCTTACTAAATCTTGGAAAATATTCTTCTTTTTATTGTAAGTTGCTACTAGTTGTGTTAGTAACGTGTACGAAAGAACTTTTCTTAAAAACATTATATATGATATTTACGAGCACTTTTGTAAAACTGGATATGGCAAGTAGATTTTTCTGATCTCGATTCTTTAGTAATTTCATTGGTTTTAAAATTTCTAATTGCAATTTTATCTTATGTATAGGAAATATGGTAGTTTTAAATAAGTTTTCCTATATTTATTTAATCGTCATCGCATCGCAGTTCATAAATATAATATTTTTTATTTAAAATGAACGTTTGGGATAAGTTGACTCAAATTGAGACGGGATAAGTTGTCACACGGTAAGCATGCGCGAAGAAGTAATCGCAGTGATCGTTATGCGTTGTTATAACTTTTTCAGTACCTGTCATTGTTTTTTTTTTTTTTTATTAAAGATTAGATTACTAATTATGTTTTATAGTTTTTAACTGATTTAGTATTGTGAAATCATTTAAAGTTGTTTTATATATATATATATATGATTATTAATATTGTATAAATACTTTATACTTAATGTATAATGTTATGTACCTCAATAAATTTAATAAAATAAAAAACAGAAATTTTATCTTATTGTTTCTCTGTATAAAAGACATGTGACAATTAACCCTGGGTATGGGGCAGGTTGACAAATCTGCGCGATTGTACTAAAATACTCTTTTGTGTAAAGATATATAAGAATAATATTTGTTTTTTCTTAAAGCTAAAGGATGTGACTATTATATAATGTACCTAATATTACATAATATTGCGTACATTTTTTTTTTTTTTACAATCTATTTTGGATGTTACTTTGTGCCCCGGTCTCCCGTATATATAAACTAATTAGAGAAAGAGAGAGAGAGAGAGTGAGTGAAAAGAGGTTGTATGAACTAGATTTATTTATTGTTTTCTTTGATGGGATAGAAATAGAAAAAAATATTTTGAACATGAAACTTCTGAAGGTCAATATATCAATGTTTATAATAGCGATATTTTTACGAGTGAACAATCGAAAACTAAAAACGTAACACAAGTGGCAGAATAGAATCTGGGATAGCAGAAGTAGGTGTTCTGGACACAGTAGCGCAGTGCGTGTTCCCACATTTATTATCCTGTAAGTCAGAGCGGGACTAACGAGTTTTTGATCATTGGTGTAGGTACGCGGTCCATTCGGGCAGCCGCTATTCGTGGCGCTTCTTTACACCAATCTTCTATTCTACCTGCTACATTGACTTCCTTCTTTCACCGCCCAGTATTGTATGAGAAATCTGATGTCGAACGTAAAAGATTTCCTTGCCCGCGAGAAAAGGAAATTGCTACCTTCGTTATTTTTGTTCGTCTACTCACTTCCTATACAGTGTGATCAATTTTAAGACGCATGTTGTCCGCAGCGTGAGATACACGCGTATCTAAAGCATACTGCCACCCACCGTAAAAAGTCACAATGTAATATAAGGTCAACTTCCGGAAGCAATCAATGTATTGCGTAAAACGATCTTTCATATAAAATATACATAAATTCTGTTTAGAAAAAAAGAATAACATACAATACGTTCTTTAAATAATATTATATTTATTTTCAATAAAATTATATGAAATTATGTATATTTACTAATTAGCAACATAAAAACGTAGAGATAATGTTATAATAATGATCATACTATGATGAGATACATATTATATATGTTTGTATTTCTCAACATTAGTCCGAGAAGATCTTAAGTGACATAACGCGAGAGAACTTGGAAACGCTTTTGCATGTGTAAAAGTTGAACAACTGACAAAACATACAATAGGGCTTGACGGATAAGCCGGTTACCAACGCGCATCATTCTTTAGAAAACGTATATATGTTCAGACTTCAATATCACATTTTTGAGAGAACTGTCGAATTTTTATCGGTAGTATTAACTGCAAAAATATAACGGGCAAGAAATCTGTTAACGTCGAGTTTTTCGAATATCTTGATGTTAAGATCAAATCATCCGTAAAATGCTCTCTTAGCACATTGACTAAATGTCTGATACATTGCGAGGGATTATTGATAACGGTAGTTCTTGCAATTTCTCCACGTGGTAATTTCGAGGTCGCCGCGAGACAGATCGGAAGAAAAAAAAGTAGGATCACCGTGAGGGTCGAACGTAGTAGATCGGATCCATTTTGCCAGTATACAGTCCAGATTTCCCGAGGGAATCTCTCGCGGTGAAGGGATGAAAGAGAAGGAGATGCGCGGTCGTGACGCGCGTACGGAGGGTAAAGAAGACAGGGTTTCGGCTATTAGTGATCACAAATAGGCTATTACGGGCCCATTAATAGAGCTCGGCCACGAGACGTGCGCCGGCCGAAACGAGAATCGAGCACCAGACATCCATCAAACTCGACTGTGTGTTCTCTCTCCCGTCTTCTCTCTCTCTCTCTCTCTCGTCCCCGTCTGCGTCGTGCCTCACATTGACTACGAGCGACGGTGTAGGGTTTCCCGGAGCCCTAGAGACCGGTAATCCGAGATTCACTTTGTGCATAAGGACGCGCGTCGAGCACACGGTCGTTCCGTGATGCACGCGTTGCGTCACTGACGCGCGCTATACATTGCATTGTGATCGGATCGAATCCACAGAGAGTCGATGTCACCCAACTACAAAACTTTTCGTTATTGCTTTGATTTTCATATTGTACCTACTGTGTTGCGAGTCCCTTAGTATCGCTGTCTTTTGCGTTAATCAGAAAATATCAATTTTTACCTACTCTTTTCTTTCAATTTAAGTGTCAATTTTGGTTTGAACTTATTTGACATGAAAAATTCATGCATATAGATTAGTTATAAAACTACTAAATACAAGAGAGATTTTATTATATCGGTCATATAATAGCAATAATAATAATGAGAATGAAACATTATTTTGTCTATTTTAAAATGTCTGATAATCTTAAAAACTATTTGATTATTGCTATTTTGATTAATAGCAACAAAAGGCAGAAAAGTACGTACCGCTAAGCAATCCGAACAATATTTGACCTGTAAAAGGCATTTTGAAGAAAAGAGGCGTTTAAACGAGCAACGAATCGTTCCTGATAATAAACATAAGCTCGACTAATCGACTAGACAGCAACTCGAGCCACGTGCCAACCGCCGGTGGCATGCACCACTGTTTTTAGCCAAGTTAGTCAACATCGGCACTTCGGATGTTAAATTGTGACTTGTTATAACACTGATTAATCTACCCTTGCTATTTCCTTTTCTTGTTGATCAGGCACATGCCAAATCATCCTTGGCCTGACAGAACGTGATGTCTTTCTTTTAAAGATAACAGTGCTATGTAAACCAAGAAGAGTTTTATTACAAAACAAACAAATAAAATAACATTCAAACTAAGGTCAATTTTAGTAGTTTATTAACTATCCTAATATAATGCATATAATATGACAGGTATGTAATACTTTCAGAAGACAATATGTGAATGCTTATATATATAATATTTATATATTCCTCCGAAAAATGGCGAACTACATCCCTGACCGAATCACGTCAGTCGTTCGTCATTGATTTTCACTCTCGATAACGAACTAGTTTTTCCCTATTACAAGCTTTAACTCGCGACGAATAATGCCATTCATCTCCGGCTTAACATTTCCCGCTTGTTAATCTCGTGTGTGCGAGATCAGTGTATGTAGATCAGCTGGATCTCTTGACGCGCCATCGATCGCGGATCTCGGTAATCGGGCAACCGTCGCGGACGATTACGGACTTCGGTTGCAACTCCAGCAGTTGTCCGCAGCTTAACATTCGGTAACGTTAATCTAGTTTGCACACCCGAGTGGAGCTTTCAACTTTCACGACTCGCTTCTAAAAGGCTTTTGACAATCGTCGTTGGCGTCAAACGCTTCGGATAATTAAGCGCTACGCTGTAAAATCGTCGGCCGGAGTTTGAAGTTTCGCTATCATATATATATTGTGAGTATATATATTACTTGCAACTTGATTGCGACTGCATGTTAAACTTTTTATTTATACTTTTATTTACTTGAAATTAGAACGTCTATTATGTTAACAATTTTGCGCGATAAATAAACATTATATGTGTAAAATACAATTATGAGATAATATTGATGTTAAAATTATTGTGCTTAATTTTAGACAAAATACGTTTTAAATAAACATTGTAGATATATTACATTATATAAAACGACGATAAACACGCACAGAAATTATGAATAGAGAAGAAGTAAAAAAGATAAAAAAGAATAAAAGAAGTAAAAACAACACATGTGTCAAATATAAGTCTTCCCGTAAATTAAAATATTAATTAGAGAGCCCGAACAAGTTTTTTTCTATCAATCGTCACTTATCATCACGATCAAGGTTCATATCAAAGTTCAGCACGTGACTTCGTCATTATCGACAATTAACGAGCAGATCGTCTTCAGTCGATAACGCTGCACTTCCACACAAACCGCCGCTCTGTCGCTTTTTTTATTCCTCTATCCCCCATGTCCGATGCTTTCGTAGATATACCGCGTCTTTACGGTCGTATAACGGTGGCTCTTTCCTATCTCTGGTGCCAGGAGCCCTCAGCGATATGCGTAGGGATCGCTTTTTGCAGGGGGTTGAAGAGTGGTTGTATCTGGCGGGTTCCGTCAGCAGATAGAAAGCAGAGGAGAAAGTGAGAGGGAAAGGAAGAAGAAGGGAAAGAGAAAAAGAGGAGAGAGAGAAAGAGAGAAAGAGAGAGAGAGAGAAATGAGCTGAGGGTGTAGCGGCGACGAGAGTAGTTGTTGGTCGCGAGGGGCAGCAATCGCGGACGATGGAGGGTCGGGAAATGGTAGGAATGGTGGCTCGTGAAGGAACAAGCGAGAAGTGATGGCAGGAAGAGAGAGAAAGATGAAAGCGGGGGTTGTAAGCCGCTTACGCCCACCGAGCGGAGAGCGACTCCTCGCTAATTATTTATAGGACCCTCTCTCGACTCTCTTCTTACGCGCGAGATCCTTCGTGGAGACGAGTTCGCTTCTGCTTTCCTTCCTACCCTCTCTTCCCATCTTCAATTTTCTCTCTCTCTCTCTCCTCTTCTCTCTTTATCGTTTTCTATCAGCCTTGTCCTCTTTCCACCCCTCCTTTTATTCTTACGTTCGCAGTCTCCTATCTTTCTATTCGACCGGTACGTTCTATACTTTCATTCTGTGTGCAGGACTTATAACTACGCGCTACTCTTTTACTCTGACAGTGAGTGCCTCATGTTTCTTAAAATGGGAAAGATTTTGGCGTTGTGGAGAGAGAGTAAGATATAGAAGTTCAAATAGAGTTTGATAGAAGTGAGATGAAGTGCATGGTTTAACTCGAAATGGTTTTTAAAAGCAATAAATATGCAATTCGAAGCATATGAGTGATATTCAAAATCAATTATATGTTATTATATCAGAAATTGTATTGCTTGTAAAATATAATACTTGATAAGATTATTTGCAAACAGCGTTAATAGATGATTAATAGATAATCATTGATACAGAGACAATATCTATAGTATATACACACACAAAGTTAACACAAATATAGACAATAATTATACGTATGAATGATGTGAAGAAAAACAAGGTGTGAGAAAGAACAACACAATAAACTATTTCACGTTAAAATTTGATGTCTTAACAAATGAAAAGCGTCAAAATTGAACAAGGCGGCGTTAGCATCCGCTGGAATGCAGCGGATAATAACGGCATATTTAACACATCGCTCGGCATCAATTGTGAAGTTCTAGCCACAGTTTATAATCAATATTAAATATTCTTCAGATTTAATGTTGTTAATAGGTTTAAAGCATATACTGTTGCGTATACTTTACATTACGCTGGTAATCTGCGACTAAAACATTTATAGCTCAAATATCACAGAATTGTAAATAAGCTCGGTATAATCACTCCATTAACCGTAAACTCGAAACCTGTGTCGCGTAGGAATAAAGTAAAAATCGCATAAAAGTCTTAACCATTAGTAGCAATAAAACCGCGTTCAGTATTATTATCGGGTATACACAATGCAATTGTACACCATTAATCAACACGCAATAATTTTCATGCTCGTCATATTTCGCGCATGTCACGCGCGTGCTTTTAATCAGTCACCGTGAAAATTGCTGCCGGCCGTTTTCCGCCATTTGCGCGTGATTATCGCCAATGAACTTTTTCGCCTTTCACCTTTCCGTTCCCAGAGCTAAATTAATGCGATCGACTCGACACGGATCGACAATTGCGCGTTTTATGTGTATACGCGACGAAGGAATTTCCACCACGTGTGCACTCAGCCAAAGCGATGGCGGAAGCCGACGGTCCATTTTTTAGGATTACCTGCAGACGCTTTCCTGTAACCAACGGAAGAATTGAGGGAAACGATGAAAACGTACAGCAGGAAAAGAAGGAAGGAAGAAAAAAGAAAGAGATAGAAAATAACTGACAGAAGATAGATGCGTTGATCGCTTACAGTGTGAGTCGAATGTTTGGACAGAGGGAGCTTAACAATGCGTTCGCGCCCCCTTGACTTCCTGGCGGACCGTCTGATCTTCCTGGTCTATTGGTTAACATCGAAATTAGGTCGAATGTGAGAGGCTAGCAAAAAAATCGAGCCGCCCAGAGTAATTTCTCGAGCGAATGCAACCGATTGATTTGCAGTATTGTCAAAATGTGCGCGTACATCCGCCGCCGTCGGATAAAATTGGAAAATGACCGATCACGCAGGTATCATCGATGGGATAAGATGCGAGTCTTCGTGGGCCGAAGTTGCACGAGAACTTTAATCCGGACGAGACCTGTCGATAATATTGTACTTATGAGAAACGAGGCGGCACGCATTTAAATAATCGTGTGTAGTTTTTGCGTGCAAGAATTACAGCAAACGACGTCACACACATTTTTTTCGTCGACGAAAGTTCTACTTTGATTATCGAGCGATTCAATATGAACGAGGAAAGGTGCGTCTTTTCAAGTGCGACGATACTACACTTTTAATAACTTACATAGGTCTCTATTTTTTGTTGACTGTCGTACGTAAGTAAACATATATTTTATATTTTGATTCATTCCAGAGTTTCTTTAGACATTTATCAGACACGCAATAAATTAGCATTATACGAGTTATCCTTAATTATATTTCACTTTTTATCGGACTGTAAGTTCTATAATTTAGTTAAGTAATTTAGATCAGACTAATTGCAAATTACAATTTTATTGATTTGCAATGTGTTATATTGTTTTTTTTTCGCGCAACCTTTGTTTTTCCTTTTTTTATTTATAAACATCAAATAAGTCATCGTTCGTTTTTAATTAGCGGACCTCGACATATTTACGATTGAGCTTTCACCGCAAAAATTGTTGGACCGGTCACGCGGAAGTACAAGAGAATGCGAAGGGCGAACAAGAAAGATCAAAGAATTTGGCGTACTGGCGTCAGGCTGCCCTCAGGCAAGGTCTTCACTGGTGTCTCGACATGCACTGAGACTAGCGACTTTTTCAATTGAATTTGCGGCGCGGCGCAATTCCGATTCCTTTCTGATTCGATTTTCTTGAGTTTAAAACGGCCGCTTATAGAGCATTAAATGATTTTCAAAGTGGGAACAAGAAATCTAGTTACGACTACGCGAGCTGGCCTCTTTGATCCTGCCGATTTGTACTTCCTACTCCTGTGAGTCGTCCACGCTTTCATATTCTTTGCTTCCCTTTCCTCTCCTTGCATCTCAACGGCCCCTTTTTTCTCGTTAGGGATATTGCCAATCGAGAAAGAATTCTCTTCTGGTCTTTATAGACCTCCGAGATTGCGTGAAAATTTCATCCGCTTTTTATCTTCTCTGTCTCACTTCCATGAATCGTTCTTCTCTCTCTCTCTCTCTCTCTCTCTCTCTCTCTCTCTCTCTCTCTCTTTCTTTCTCTCTTTTTTTGCCACTCTTTCTTTCTCTTCTCTTTTTCTCTCTCTCTCTCTCTCTCTCTCTCATCTTCTCTAGCATAAATTAATCTTCCGTATGACGGCCGCTGTTAATTTTCTGCGTGGAAATATATAAGTCGTGGAATAATCGCGCGCCCGTGGCACGATTTAATTATTTAACCGTCGGTCGAATTATCAAGCTGATGCGCTGCGACGTTTTATTATTTATACTATTTGCCTGTGGAAATTGTTTGCGCGATTGAACGAACGTATTAGAAATTCGTGGCGAATGGAGTTCAGCAACGATTTAACGTCGAAACTTTTCACACAAACGCGTCCATAATTTATGATTCACTCTCGTGTGTCAAGCCGCCATTGTTGCGAAACACGGAACGCAGGTGAAAAATGTAATGCACGTAAACATATTCGGATGCAAACGTATGTCTTCTCTTTTCCCCACGAAACTCATTTTCACCTGTGACCTCACTGGCAACGAGAGGAAAAAATAAAATATAAGTTAAACGGAACGCTGGAGATATATCGCCACTAAATCGCATTTTATGATCAATCCTCTTACGTTGCGCTTTAAATACATCAGTTAACATCTGATATCCTCTCTCTCTCTCTGTTATAAAAAAATATATAAGTACTAAATAAATAAAAGATTATGTATATTTCCAGAATGTTTGTTAAATGCAATAAATTATTATAAATTATTACTTGAGAGCACTTCAATATAAACAGAAAAAAAAACACTCTTATAATTGGATAATAATTTAGTGAGTATGTTTACATAAAAAAAAAAATTTCTTAATTGAATATAAAATAATTTACATGTATTTCATGGATTAAATTGTTGACTTCTCATTGACACATGTATTTATATTGTATCGAGAAAGCGCAAGATTATCGAAATTCGTTGCTTAATAGCACGATCCAACTGATCTAACCATAATTAATAATAATTCATCAAATTATTATGAATTATCTATCTATATTGAACAAATCGGTCTCGTTGAAAGATAGATCATTAACTTCGCCTACATCGAGACAAAGTTTTGGTTAAATATTCAAATGGCAAAGAGAAGGAATAATACAAGTATTAAGCCAGTGCACACAGATAGGAAGGAGAGAAGGGAAGAAGAGTAGAGAGACACGGTTGTAGGAAAAGGGGGTAAGAGAACCGTTTGCGAGGATATAGGTAGGTAAGTCGGCTTAGCCCGGTGACACAGTGAGCGGGATCGAGGCATGATGCTTACCGGCGCTCTCCTGTAGTTGTTATAATGGGATCCGGCTAAACGCAAGCCGATTTTAACTCTTCACCGCGACACTCGGCCAAGTTCAAGGCTATTGTCTTCGCCGCAAGGAGAATAAAGCGGTCGTCGACAGATCTACGACTCCTCGCGAAAACGGTACGGAACAACAATAACTATTTGTCTCATTGTGTTCTCACCTTTTGTTATAGTTCGTTATAGTTCATTATATTGTGACGTGTATTTCAACGATATGTAACTTGTTTTGTCAACTTCTGGTAAGTTCTTTTTAGCCGGTAATTACGAAAAACAGAACTAAATGACATTTTGATTCTTTTTTGTGTAATGTGATTTCTGATATGTTACCAACCACGAAAAACTTTATTAGGAAAACTAATTTTCATTATATTTTTAAATATTAAAACTTTTATTTCTTATTTTTTATATATTTTACACTCGACATATGTGTGTGTGTAAACATATAGTATGTTTACTATGTGTACATCCAAACACGTATGATTAAAAAGCGCGTACCAGGCTTGCGAATTTATGTATCTTTCGCAAAATAACCGAATATTTCTATTTCTGAAGAATCAAATGTAATTAATATCAAATAAAATTATCAAATATGATTAATCAGATAAAATTATTCAGTAAATTTTCACAGAAGTAGTGAACCAGAAAGCATGGTTATTTTTTCCGATGGCGTCGTTCGTTGTTGTGACTTAAGATACAATTACCGAAACTGCTTAAATCAGCATTCAGTGACGAGAATCCATTGTGGAGACTGAACCGCTCTCGAGTGTCTTTCATGAAGTAGGCATCCTCTTTAAATAGAAAGTCGCGAAAGGATTTGCGTCCCGATTATACGAAGGGGCCATCAAAGCGTGCGCGGGCAGTTTGTTATAGCTCGTTAATTTGATGAGTTAGAAAGGATGCCGGATTACGTCGTCAAAAGGTAGACAGGTACGCGATCTGTCCAATTAGCCGAGAATAGAGCAGTTCTCGTTTCTTCATAGGGCCTGCATAGGGTTCCTTTGTGCCGTGATGTTTATAGGTAATTTAGAAATTCGCTACTGCAACTTGCACGCCGCGCTTTTGATCGACCGATTTTATGCATGCATATATCGAAATCGTTCACATACAATCTTGTACGGAACCCCGTTGTAGTATATGTAGTACGAGATATTATTTTAATGATTAAGATTATAATCGGCGCGATATATGGCCTCTTTTTGTCAATAATATTATACACATACACATTTTTATAACCGTATGATATACATACGCATTCTTTTGTTCTAGTTTCTTCTCCTGATAATTAAATGTAATTAAGCAGATGTAATTAAAAGCAGATGTGTAATTGGAAAAAACATTTTTATAAAGATATCGTAAGTTGACTTAGATCTCTCTCAATATAGAAATTAATCGGAAAACTACTTGTCTAAATCTATTTCGATTCATAGTTTTACGTAACAGAAATATAGATTAGACACCGAGGAGTGCTCAAGCATCGCGACGACGTTGTATTGCGATTATAGCACGACCACGAGTTTGTAATTAATACATGCTTAATGATTCGCTCGAGATCAATATATATGCGACCGCTCGAATAACGAAGCGTGGTCGCTTTGACATTAATTAATTCCAAGTGCATTAGCAGAATTGCAGCCTGCGGCGATAGGGTCTTGCGAACATCAATGTAATTAATAAGAACCGCGGCGCTCGCAATCTATAAAGCTGCTAGATTCAAATAGAGATACATGTACAAGTAATTTCTTTGTACGTGCATGTATCGCAGATACAGTTCAAAATATAATGCGCATATCAGAACACGTAGAAGTAATAAAATTTCAATTTAGAATAATTATGGAAAGTGTTAATTGTGTTAAGTGTTATCGATGGATACATTCGATAAGGATTAGAGAAATTATAAAATAGAAAATTGGGAAAGTAATTAAAACCACTTATTAATAATATGTGATATTTTTTTTTTGACGTAGGAAGATTCTCTTTGCACATGATAAAACAATCATGTATCTTACAAGAGATATATGTTTATGTACATTTGCATCGTATTATTACAAACTTAGCTATATACAGAGTGTCCGACAATTACTTTAACATCTCTCGTGAAAAGAGTAAAACTGAGTCAAAAAGTACTATGTCATTTTGCGAGATTCGCAATAGTTACCGAAATCTTAATTAACTAAGATCCGCGAATAAAAACCAAAGCACAGAGTTTTGCATAATGCAATAACGCACATGACATAAGAAAATCAACCAATCCAGCTTTTCATTTTCATCCCTACTTTTTGTTCTAGAAGGCTTTGATTGGTTGATTCTTTCATGTCAAATGCGTTATGCATTATGCAAAAATCTGTGCTTCGACTCTAAGCATGCATCGGGCTATCTTACGCGCATAAGACAGTCCGGCGCGCTTCGCGCGGTTACCTTTTATTATGTATATGTTGTAGTATATGCTGTTGTATACATATTGGCTCCTCCTATACGTTGCTACGGGTAACACCGTGAGCGCGCAATGTGCCGGACTGTCTTAAAGGCCATCACACATAAAATTACGTAAGAGCATAAAACGTAGTTGTAAAGAAATTAACCAATCCAAAATTTACGTCCGAAAGTTGTGGGACAGTAGGATATATTCTGATTGGTCAATTTTCTTGCGGCTACGTCTTATGTTCTTATGTAATTTTATGTGTGATGACCTTTACGCGCGTAAGATCGGGCGATATTCGGCGATACGCAACAAGCAGCGGCGCGAGCGAAAGATACCGCTGCGTACTGCCTAATATCGAGATCGCAAGAAGCTGAGTTCGCGCCGCGCTTGTTTGTTTACTTCGCTTCTCGTTATTACATTATGAATGAGATAAACCATTTTTCTTAACAACTGACAATTGTACACGTCTATAGAGTCCGATTATCGCCTTCCGCGCGTTTATTGGCTCACATTTATTAATTCATATCTCAATGACTATTGCGAATTTTGCAAAATGGTAAATAACTTCTGTTCAAATTGACCCGATCTACTTACAAACTTTGTTTTTTTCATTTGTTGTCAGACACCCTGTATATATAGTATATATCAAATTAATATTATATATCAGTTATTATATATACATATATATGTGCTATAACATGTCGATTACGTTCTTTTTCTATCAATCTTAATAATATTCTTTTTTAGTTCTTTAATTATACATATATATTTTCTAAGCGCGCGCGATTTATGGTTAATATACATTAGATAATATACACGAAATATACATTCACGAGTAACTTAAGAATAGGCATTTTTTCATACATACTTTTCTTTCTTCTTAAAAAGTGAAGACATTATACTAATTAAGTTATCGCGCAAAAAAGCGCAATGTACACTTTTTTGACATAGTTCGAGTTTTTCTAATAGGCGAAGAAGACATTATAGAAAAAAAACAAAGTACATAATAAGACTCTCTGGCGAGGTAATTCTTATTTTACATTCTGAGGATGTTTAATTTTTGAAATCTTTTAACAGACACTTCTCTCTCTCTCTCTCTCTTTCTTTCTTTCTCTTTCATTAACAACATTCACATACAATTCTACTCATCATTTTCTATTTACAAATTTTCCGACTACTATAGCCGTACTTATGATATGGATTATTTATTTATACGATGTCAATCGTAATGATACAATAAGAATTGCAACGATAATACTAATGATAAAAACGGCAGTGATAAATATTTTTTTAACTCTTTCATCACGGAAAAATTCAAGCAACATGTAGGCCGGCATAGTGGTTGTCATTATGTATGTGAAATAAAAAAATACACAAGTCTTGATAAAATAATATAATTGCAAATTACTAAGTCAATATCTCTAAGAAGTGATTATAAAAGTAAATAATTAAATGCTTACAGCACACTGACATGTGTAATAAAGGTATTAACTTTATGGGGAACTTTATCCCTTATAAGGGATTAAGTATGTATATGTAACAATTACTTGTATTATTTGTAACTGAATTTTAGAGTATAACTGATTACACACATCCCAAGAATGAAAGAATGGTAGATATTAGGTTAGGGTTAGGTTAGGTTAGGTTAGGTTAGGTTAGGTTAAACATTAAAACGAGATCTGATTGTGTCATGTAACATAAAATAAAAATAATTTAAGATTATTTTTTCATAATTCTTTTATCTTTTCTAGTTTTTTCTTAAAAATAAGCTTATTTTCTAATTAATAGATATCACTCAATGGTCACGTCCATATTTATAATTTGCATTTCTTGCTTGTCTTTATTCAAGTATATAAAATATCTACATATATATAAAAGACTTACATTTTCTCTCAAAAAAATCTTAATTCAAGAGCAATTTTTTTTCGGGTATGTATAAATAATAAAAACATACAAAATGTAAAATTTTTATATGTACGCATAATAAAATCTTAAGAAACAATTATACGATATCTAAAACTTTTGGCAATTAACTCTGTAATGGAGTTTTTTACAATAATTATTTGTTTTAAAATACTCTTGTATATATAAGAACGAAGTCGCAAGAAACATTGACAAAGAAACATGCAGATAACAAATTATACGTATAATTTGAAGCTGGCAGTAATATAATCTATCTACATCAAGAGCATTGCAGAGCTGGATACAAGAAAATACTCAATTGTCGTCAGAGTCAAGGTGACCGTTGGTACCTTGACAAATTGCTGTGTTCAATCGCCAACGATAGGACATAGAAGAGCTGGTCGCTGTAGTTTCTTGACTCCGTTGAAAGATCCCAGAGGACCTGCTGGACCGCTATGCCAATGGCGGATACTTTTGATCGGGCAGAATGTAAGAGTCTTCACTGGACGCAGCCGCAGCGACAGCAGCAGCAGCAGCTATATCATTACTGACTGCTTGAGTCTGGTTAGTCACCGGATTCAAGTGATGACTAGTCAAGTGCGACGTGGAAGTAAGTGTCATATTATGATGATATTGTGGATGATGATAGTTCGTCTGCGGACTGTGATGTATATGAGGCATCTGCGCTTGGTAGTAATCGCCGCTGTACGGAGCCTGAGTGTAAGCATTGTAACTCTGACCGGCGTATTGACTGTGATTCATAGAAGCGGACGCAGCCGAACTCCAAGTAAAGCCGTACGTTTCACCATGATGAATTTGATTCATTGCTGGCGGATATGACGACGGTTGCAGTTGATTAGAACTTGGTGTCAGCGGTGGTGACGGGGTCGTTAGATTGCTATTGGCGCCGCTACCGCCGGTTGGTGTTGTCCCGACTCGAGGATATGTCGATAGAAGTGGTGTTGACATGGGTGAATTACCTGAAACTGGCGCCTCTCTACCTTGCACGGGCGAGTCGGGCGAAGATCGCCTGCTCGGCGTCGTTGACGAACTTGTGGATATTCTGTTGCCGGTACTGCTGCTGTTTGATCTAGGTGAACCTTTTGATGGAGGAGTTTGTTGTTGTTGTTGTTGCTGTTGTTGTTGTTGCTGCTGCTGCTGTTGTTGTTGCTGCTGCTGTTGCTGCTGAAGTTGTTGTCTGCACTTGGCTCGGCGATTTTTGAACCATACCTAGAACAGAACAACGACGGGAAATACCATAAGTTAACAAGATAATTGTAACAGATTTCAAAACAAGGACATCCACATTACTTTGATATATCCGCGTATTGTATCATCTGTGTATAATATTATTTGTATCGTAATATTTTGTAGATTTGCAAAGACACAAAAAATATGCTTAGGAAATCAATGGACTTCTCCCGATAGGCATCATATGATATATCGGAAACTTCCAAAATGAGATATAAAATAGATATAAAATTCTCCTGTGAGAGGTTCTCTCCGACGGAAGCCATATAGGGAGGATCATCAGGGGAAAAAAGTGTCCTACTGTCCTGCCTTGAGAGACGAGACCAGGCGAATGGAGAGTTAATCGGCGCAATGGAAAAGTAATCGCGGGCGAACGGGCGTAACATTTCATTAAATCGCAACAATAACACAGACTCGGAGGGAAGGCCTTACGTAAAGGGGCGCGTGTATCAGGCGCGACGTCACGATACGTGTGTATTGAAGCATCCCATAGGATTCTCGGCGTGACTACAGCGTTCCATCGGTACGCATGCGCGAATCGCAGTCCGTCGTAGAGTTGTTTTCACCCCATTGTGAGATGGAATATTGGTTTTACGTGCAAATGTGTGCGCGTGTATATCGTATATATGAATATGCGCGGAATAACGTGTACATGTAAGACTTTCTCATGGTATACGTTATACTACAAATACAAGATACACACACACACGCACACACACACACACAAATATACGAAAGATTTGCGTTATATGTACGTGAGTTTTTCTCTGAAAAAAAGGACAGAAGAACGGCAGGAGGACAAAAAGCAACCCCTCGTAGGCCGCAAGCTTACGAGTGCGTTGAGATCGTCCCTTTTCCCTTCCCCACCCTCGTAATACTCCCCCTCATGCGTTCCCCTATAATCCCTCCGGGGCACAATGTGGCCAAGGGTGCGATCCTATGAATCTATGCCCGCGCCTTTAAAAGCGGGTCCCGTCATCGTTGTTGTTATTATCGGTGGTATTGAAACAGTTGTTACGGAGAGCGCGAATCGCCGAAGCGTAGGATTTTGAGCAGTACGGCCAATGTCGTGCGTACGTCGGTCGAAGTAGAAATCGAAGAGCTGTGCAGAATCTTTTTGTCTTGATGCTGAAAGAATAGACGGAGACATCAATCGTTCACCAAGCAATCAAATTGTCTTTTATTTTTATTGTGGCGATATCGAATTATCAAATAACAGTAAGAGTAAGAGAGAGAGAGAGAGAACTTGAAGCGCTTTCAATAAATATAGATATCTATAAGTTCCTTTCTATTGCAGTCCATATGAAACACATAAGAACGATTGTGTGAGAAATTTTGTATATCTTTTTATATTTATATTTATCAACGTCGGGATGTATGTGTGTGATGATTCAAAGAGGACATAATTACTACGTCGCAAGCCATTTTCCTGCTTCCTTACAGTAATTCTGCTTCTTTGTCACAATGAGACTTTCTTCGTTTTGCAAAAGTCATCCTCCGCACCGTGCAATAGGATGCGAAAATCTGTTGGGCACGGTGATGTGCGTGAATATTGCGTATCAAAGAAACCGAACCGCTGAAAGAACGAGAAAGATGAATCTACGTCGGAGATAGCGTGGTAGACAGAGAGCAATCCCATTATAGTGGTGTGTTTGCACAACGACACCCCCTTCAGAGACAGCAAGCAAGAACGAGAGGAAGGGAGTAAGAGGAGATAGGGGAGAGAGAGAAAGAGAGAGATATCCCGAAAACCAACCAAACAGACCGCGATGGCATCCAGGAACCCCTGGGGACAACCACTGCCGGTTTCACGCCCATATACACGAGAGACCGTCAGCGAGGTGCAAATTGCGCCACCATCTGGTTTACGTTCAGCGAGTGGAAAACCGCCCCAATGGTCAGAGGGAGGCGATGCAGCTGCGTTTTGACACTCTGTTATGACAAATATATTTTCTTATTTGTACTATTAATATGACCCCTCACGGTGATAGTAATCGGGATATGTGTCGTCTGACGCACACGCACGATTGATGGAGAAAACAGCGCGCGAGAGAGCACGTTGTTCGCTAATGCGAACGTGATGAGCATTCTGCTCGCGTTGACGTTCCAATGGTTACTCATTTCATGATTTCAACAAACTAAACAGGCTTTGTTACATTCTATAAATATTTAAACTGAAAATATGTAATAATAAACACAACCTTTTTAAAATAAAGTTATATGAGGTCCAGTTGCCTCTGGATAACATCCTTTTTATATTTTTACACTCAAGTAATCGTGTTTATGTGATTATTGTTTTTAAAAACAATGATGTGTTTTTAAACAATAATGTGTTAACAAATCGCTCAAAGCTATATAGTTGAAATAGTTGAAATTCAAAAGGATAAATCTATCAATATATTCAAAAGCCTGTCGTGAAAAATATGCATAAAATGTTTTATATTCAATCGATTATAAAGAAAAAACATTTTTTGAGTAACATTTCCACTTAATATTGTTGCACAACTCTCGGTATAATTTACATCGCGGATTTTCAACATCGGAATTTCTGCAAGACAAGAAATCTCAGAGTTCGTACTCATGCTGAGGATTACAAACGGTCCAACAATTTCGCGACAGTTTTATTGTCTACACAGAACTTTAGAGAGAACTCGGCCAGTTTCTTTCATAAGACAATATTTTATTATTTTTCAATCTATTCTCGAGTCGGTAACAAACGGTGTGACGACGAACGCGGAATCGTATTCAGAGACGCTATACCGCGTCAGTCGCGTCGCACGCAGCTGCCTGGTTCTCTCAATGAGAGAAGCGCGCATATAGAACTCTCGCGAGCGAGAGATAGAGCAGGGGCTATAATCCAGGAACAAATCAACGATATGTTGCACGCCGCGCTACTATGTGTACCTCTATCTATATGTGTACCTATGGTCTCCATCAGACTTCTACCCTCTGCTCTCTTTCTCTCTCTCTCCCCATTTTCTACCTTTCCAACACCCCTCTGCCTTTAAAACTTTCAGATAGCGTCCCTTCTTCAGATATTATTCGTTCGCGTAGTTGTGCTGCTTTGCACATATATAATGTACGTACGTACGTATATGTACACATATCTATACACATCCCGCGCATACTGACTCCATTCTGTATTAGTGCACGTACACTACACGCATGTTCCGTGTGACGACACACCCTTTCGCAGTTGCATTGCTATTCACGGCGGCTTAACTTCACACGGAAACTCGGCGCATCCTGGCGCTGAATTTCCACGCTTTTGTCCTATATATTTCACGATTCCGACGGGACGCGCTGGTTATGATACCGCGATAACAGATATTCACTGCGTGAATCGTCGATGACCCGAACAAACTCAGGAAACAAGCAAACGAAGCTAGAAGCAAAATCCACGGAATAAAGCCGCAAAAACATTTTACAAAAAAATATTGTAAAAAAGCTATATAAAATGTACAAACATAGATATCTCTTTCAAGTCAAGTAACGCGAACTACATTTTCAATAAATACTCCCAAATATAAAGCTTAAATAGGAAGTAATTAATTGTTAAATGAGAAATTTATTAGAAAATGTTCTATTTTTATTCGGTGATTGAAGTGACAATTTGTTGCTTTTATATTCGCGCGAGATTTTTCTTTAAATGTTCAATTTTAATGATAGGGGTTGAGTGTACAGTGAAAGCTCAAAATTCGAAACACGAGCTTAAAATCTCTCGAGTCGCGATCGTGACTTGGTAACGCCCTATCGCGAGATAAAGATGTCACGGAACCACAATAAAAGCGTCAACGAGCTCGTCGGCACATCTATCAATGTACAAGGCAGCGGGGCTGGGACAATGGCGAAATGGAACGACGTAGGGCGCGAACATCGCACTGTGTAAATACCTTAAATCTCGCTTGTGATTGCCAGAGCACGAAACGCAACTTTTGTCTCCTCTCTCTCTCTCTCTCTATTTTTTGCTTTTGTTCTTTTCTCTTTTCTCGCCTCTTTTCGCTTTTCTTTGCTCTCGTTTTTGTCGCGAATTGAAATATAACCATATACATTGTGCACTCGACGCGTGAGAAATTTCATTAAACATTACGTTAATATAATCGTACGCAAAATTGACTGTAATAACAATCCTAGATAACTTGCAGAGTGCGATTTATTCACTGAAAGATCAGGAAATCTCTTTCCCATCTTCCACCGTTATTTATACATATATCCAGAGCGATATTCCAGGAGCAATAAAATTCCAAGAATATAAAAAGAGGAAAGAAAAACGTTATAAAACAATTATACCTGGACTCGTGACTCTGGCAGGTTAATTTTGACGGCAACTTCCTCTCGCATAAAGATGTCCGGATATCTCGTTTTCGAGAATAGTCCCTCGAGCACATCCAGCTGAGCTCTTGTGAAAGTCGTTCTCTCGCGACGCTGTTTGCGTTGATTCATTCCTGCAACATAAAAAAAGAAAGCGCCTGTTATTATAATTATTGCATTCCGTGAAACTCGGCGTGAAATTTTATTTTACCGTGTAGGTATCTACATTACAAGTACTACTCGTAAAACTGCCTGTAAAACTGTTTTACAATAAGTAAAATACATTATTTGCCTTTCATACATTGATTATAAAATCAATACGAGTTTGTTAAAACTATTTGATAGTACTCTAATGCGAAATGGAAGTCAAGGGTTGTATATCTCTGCATAAAACCTAGCGAATGGTAGCGTGCGTGTGTGTAAAAGAGAATTTTTTGCATGTTTTTAGAAATTCTTTTGCTTGTAAGAATCCGACGCAACAATAATTAACACATGTGAATATGCTATAAAAAAACCAGATAAAAATAATAACCAATTATATTCTAAGAAATAATAATTTGAAGATTAGGTAACAATAAATAGTAATAAATAGACTGTGTAAAGACTTTCTAGATTTTAAGCAGATATAATTTATAAAATGAGTAAATAAAATCGTAAAATAAACATAGGTTGATGCAAAATGTCAAATAAATAAATTATATGCACTAAATTTAAAGTAATTTTTGTCAAACCAATTAAAAAATTACAAGTACATTTATAAGATGCACTTTCATCTAGTATATTTATTATTTTGTAAAACCAATAACACATAAAATAAAACATAAAACCAGTAACTTTCTTTATAAAAATCCTCTCGAAAATTGGTGTTTCTTAGCATGTGAAAAATTCTTTCTTTATCTAAAAAAATACAATATTTATATATATATATATATATGTATATATTATAGATACTTAAAGATATTTTTTGAAAAAGAAAATACATTTTAAAATAAATTTTCAATACAAAAGGAAACTAACGAAAAAATAGAATCAGCAGTGAATTATCTTTGCGAGACGAACATCGACGTGTCCAGAAACTCAATATGTCTGTCAATCGAGCCGAATAAACGGCCATCAATGATATTTTGAAATATGGAGCGCTTGCGATGTCTTTTACAAAGACGAAGGGTTGTTGCCACGCCTGGTTACCACGCGGTAACGACGGGGAGATCGACGTAGAGAGAGAGAGGTATGAACGTTGTGAGGCCGCGATAGCGTAATTTTGAACAGCTCCCCCTACAACCCACTCCACGTTACCTTCCTCGTGCCATCGAGCCTCGCTTGGCTCGTTTCGGGACCCACGTAATCCGCTTATGAGGGGGTTACAGGAGTGAGGAGGAGAGCGCAGAAGAGGAGGAAGAGGAGGAAGAAGAGGAGGAAGAAGAAGGGAGAAGGAGAGTACACCCCGGAATATACGAACATCTAGAGAACTGAAGACCGAAGTCACGCTTCGCTTCTACAGCTGCTGAAAATGCCGGCTCCCGCTGGTTCGCTGCGGCTGCAACGACGTGTTCTCTCGTCGCGAACTAATAAAAAAAGATTGCCAGGAAAATCGTGGCTCTCGCCAGTGTCTCCAGATTGGAAGCCGGATCGTAAAGTCAAACGCGAAACGGTGGAATCTGGTGATCGAGAGAATCGTCGACTCTCCGGTGGTTCCACGTGACGTATAAATTTTATGCGAATTTTCGTGTTTTTTTGTTTTGTGCGAAGAAATCGCGATGTTAAAAGGAAAAGAAAAAAAATATAAGTAATTATCTAAATACACACAATTAAATGTGTTCTAATCTTTATAAAACCTTCAATTTGCGAAATGTTTTTCAAGGAAAAGATTTTTGTTTGATTTTACAGCCACGAATGATCGACAATCATGTGAGACAAATAAAATAATAGAGGAAGTTATTTATAAGAAATTGATGGTGAAGCTTTGTCTCGCGACGTATATACTATTCGTTTGTAATTGTCAGGTTAAGACTGGAGAGACTCGCGCGAGGCAACTGTTTACAAAACGATCAATGCTCTCTCTTTTTCATTTCTCTTATCCGCCATACTGAAGACCCTACTCATCGGATACGACGTGTTTAAGAAAAAGGATTGCATCGTCGTGACACAAAAAGGAGAAAGTTTGCGCCAGTGAGGAAAGATACGAAAAAGAACAAAAAGACAAAGCAGCAATTTAAAGTCGCATGAGCACACTGCAATAGAGAAAAAACGACTTTTAAGATAACTTTCAAAAGCTGTGCGCAGATTATCTGAGTGTGTGTTAAAAAAATTAAATAAATACTTATAACAATTAAAGTAACTTCTAAGCTCCTAAATCACAACATAATGTCATACACAAATATCTCACATTTAACATATATGTACAAAATCGTCTCCTTTCATGTACCTACAGTTTTGACACGCATTTCAATACAGTTACCAAAAACGATTATATGTGCTTTTCCTTGTGCAAACAACATCTGTTAATAGTGAAATAAATTTAAACTTTAAAGCAAGTTTAAGACTCTCTAAAACCTTAACGACACAGTTGAGAAAATCGGTAACAAAACGAAAGCAACAGAAATTCTTCGAAGAAATAAGCGGCACCTAGCAGGACAAAACAGCGTCCTGTGTACCTATCGATTGCATCTCTTGCAACGCTTTCTTCTCTGGCTCGTAGAAACCGAGATGACGACGAATGACGACGACGATACCTGCGTGATTGGCTAACGAACTGGTTGAGTGGGCTACCAGCATGGCAGCAGCGCGGTAGATCCTCGGAATAGATTGCGTTGCAAGCGAGCACAATGTACAAACTCCACGGTGGTCGGAATTATAAGTACCGCCATCGCTTCGTGTGGCACACCCCGCGATCATTCGATCTATGAGATATGTATCTCGCCGTTCCCGGCAAGGATTTGCCATTGATTCTCGATTCTATAAGATAGAATATAAACATTCCCGGATTAAAAATAATTATTTCCGCTATTTAATATGTAGATTTTTTGTCTATTATCGATAAGACAAAGAGAAAACTAAAATTTGAATAGATTGTTGATAAGTGCAATATAAATGAAAAAAAGGATTCGTTTATATTCTTCAATTTACTGTTATCATTACGCGTTATTGAATCATTTGCTTTCTGAATATATCCTATTTGACTGAAAGTTTTTTTGTGTGTTTATAGTCACTCGATCCACTGGCCTTGGCAAAAGAAAGAGAATACAGATACCAAGAAGATGCTCTGATTGTTGAGTGGGCGTCGTCTTGTAGGTGCTACCAGTAACGACAGACTTTCCTATCAACTTGGTGAAACTAAGTATTTATACAATAACTCACCGATTATGGCTTTCGCCTTCTTGACACACCGAGTTCTATCAAAGGAAACTGTCGTGCGCTTTTGTCCGATGCAATGTGACGCAACTCGAAATTAACAAAGATATATTCGTTGTATAATAATTCGAAACTTTAATTAAAATCCGAAAATACCTAATTTTCATGGTTTAGAAATATATTGGAATTTGTCATGAATGTTTCGATTGATTTAAATGTGCTAACGAAAATCCTTGACAACTGTATCGCGCCTCGAAGAGAGAAACACAGTTGGCTAAGCGATCCTAATGGGTTGGCAAACACCCGCTGATTCTCGGAGTATGATTCGATTTATTATCGTCAGCGAGACGCGATACCGGGAGGGTTGATATAAGGGTTGCTTCGCCTCATTGGCCCGCAACGAGATCAGACGCGACCCTAATAGCAAATTCGTTTTACGTTTATTGGATTCTTCCGCGCCCCGCGTTTCGCCGTTTCGTTGAGATTCGCACAAGTCAATGGACCTCTAACAGAATTTCATGGTAATTTCCTTCTCTTTCTTTTTCACGCATAATTCAACAGCGCAATTCACAAATGCTTCTATACTTATCTAACTTTAGACTATATTTCAGATGACTCTGTATATTATTGAAAAAATATATTACATTGTTAATTGTCGCGCTCATGACGTTTCGCATACTTAGCAATTTAAAACAATTAACAATTAATGTCTACACATAAAATATCAAGAAAAATCTGTCTGTTGAATAATGTATGTTATTTATTTGATAACAATTAGATATATTTACGTTAATGAAGTATGTTATTTAACAATGCGTAACAAAGTACGCGAAAATAATTAACTTTTGTGTTAACATATTGTTACTTATTGTTCCACAGCGTATCTAAAAATCCCACGTGAAAGCGTGCACGGTAAATTATAATACAAACAAACGCATGTCTGATTTAGATAACGTCGGAAAGTCGTTACCACTGAAATACGACGCGGGAATTTATCTCTTTACACAACATATCTATGATATACCTACCGGGACATTTATAATTAATCATAATTATACATACGTAAACAGTCGACTGATTAACAAACTCACTTCTCGCGACATGTAAAATTTCTATTATCGTTTAATCGCGATTTTATCTGTGTCATTCCGACTCAGGAAAAAATCTCTTTAAAACAAGTACATATAGTGCGATATTATTTTCACTTGTAAGTTTGAGAATTGGCATGTACACTTCGTAACTATTAGATTTATCTTCATGATGAAAAAAATTAGATAAAAAGGCTGATAAAATAGTACATGATTATATTTTACTTTTAACAATTTTGTTTTACAACTACATTACTATTGCTCTTATGGGAGTCAGAGATTATTGAAAGAAAGAATATCTATTTAGAATAATATTGTGAAAACTATGGAAAATCGACGATGTCTTAATCGTTGTCGCAATGCTACAAATGTTTTAAACTTATGTTAAGTTGCAAATAAAAAAATACTTAACGTCAAAGAACTATAAGATAAACAAACAAGATCAAAAACTACTTTGATATCCATAGATATCAGATATTGCTGACGAAGAGGAAAGAGAGTGAAAGGCGGCATATAATCGGGCACAAAATCAAAAATTAATTAAAAGCTAAAACGCGAATAGACTGCTATATGGAGACAAGGGCATAGAATTGGATTATTGAGAGTAGGGGAGAGAGGGTGAAACCGTGGGATGACAGCACGTGGCGGGCGGTGACAGAAGAGGGAATTCTAAAAGGCCATCAGCTACGAAAACATTTGACCGACTTTGCGTTTACAACGTGACCACCGTGTGATCGCAATGCCGAAGGCTCAAGATGAGAAACTAAAATCATGTTATTTTCAGCAGTCTGCTGCTTCCGTGCTTGAGATTTCTTTTTTTGTGGCCAATTAGTAAACAACTTTTATTACAATTTTTCTATTTCTTTTGTGCTCGCATATATTGATGTTCTAAATGTTTTTTATATATTATACACATATTATACAACTTTCTGTTATAAAAAATTACATTTTTTAATATATTTTTATATAATTTATTTTTTTAATAAAAATGTTTGATAAAAGAGTTGCACTTACTAGGAAATTATACTAAAAAAGGCAACATTGTTAAAAAAGAGAAATAGTTATTCTCTAATGGAAGCAGAAGAGGAATAAAAAGATATGTATGTGTGTGTGTGTGTGTGTGTGTGATGCGCGCGTAGCCGTTCTCATGTGACAATTTAATCTAAATCTCGGATATAAGCGTGTGTGTGTGTGTGTATATAAAGTACGCAACAAAATACCATTGGCGTCCAGAACAAATGAGTAATCAGATAAGTTTCGCGTTGCAATATTCCAACATTCTTTCTCGCAACGTCCATTCTCAAAAAGTTATTCGGTTCTTCTTATATATAACGATAATATGACGAGTGTTGAATAGTACTTTTTGGAAAAAGAAAACCTTGTGTGTTCTGTTTCACTTCAATTAAACACAATTAACTAATTTTCCACACAATGATAAAATTTGTATATCAACAGTTCCAATATGACAATATTCATATAAGAAAATTTTAATCAATAAGAACTTGAATAAACGCAATGAATATTGCAATTTTGCCGTATCAATAATAGAAAGCATAATTTCTTCAAGAAATTGCGGTAAAAAAGATAAAAAAAAAAAAAAGAAGAAATAAAAACGAAGAAGTGCGAGATTTCCGGGAGCTAGTGTCGATGTCACACCGTACGCGACATTTCACTCAGCTTTGAGTGTTTGTCTTGCAATTAGGTCTGGATTTATGTTTGGTCTCTCCACACCCGCCTACTCAATTTAGCCATGACACGCGTCACTATAGAAGCGATTCTCTCGTTACGTTTCGTCATTTCGCGGCCACTTGATAACAACAAGAATGCAGCACGTGTCAGCGCACGTGCCGCCTTTAACTTGATGCCTAATTGAGTGATTGAAATCGCACCGAACTGACAAGCTCATCGACATAAGGATATCGCGCAGGTTTTCGACGGCGTAATATAGAATGTAGTATTTCTCTCTATACGATATCCAGTTTCCAATTATAAATTAAATAAAATTTAAACTTTATATAATCTAATTGCAAATTAATTTAAAAAAAAAATTAATTTAAAATTATTAATGCTGAGCCACGTCAAAACTCTTAAGTGTGAGTCAAATTATTCTTTTAAACATACATAACATACATTATAGTTATTTAATTTATTAACACAAAGAGCATTTCTTTTTTTAATGTTTTAAAAAATTTATATAATAGAAATCCCTGTAACGACAGATACATTGCAAATATCTTTCTTAGAAAAATAAATATCTTGTATAAACTGTCTTGTGTGAAAACTATTCAGCCGGACTTTTAACAACAACGCGCGTTTTTCAACGCACGGTATGTGTATTACCTACGTCTCGCGGTTTCGACAGGCACAATATTTTCTTGTTCCCCATCAATTAACAATTCGCAAGAGAAAATTATTGACAATATGTTTATTTATATACGGCAAGGCGTTTGCGCTACAAGCTAGAGAAAGTTAAGTGGACGAATAATTTTTCTGCAACAACAAACATCTCGAACGGGAAAAGGGTGAAAACCCATGTGACGCGATTCCCATGTATCCTGCAGCAGCAAAACATGAATTTTATAGGCCGTCTACAATAAAGGTAGTAAAGCTGTAGAGAATAAACTGTTCTCGGTGAAGTAAAAACGGGAGTAAGAAAATGGGCAATTCCCATTTCGCACTGCCTACTGCCTTACTGTTAGCTAATGAAAGAAACGTGTTAAAAGACGCGAAATAATTAATTGTGTAGATAAAAATAAAATAACTCTAAGAACTTTACTTCTCACTCTATATTGCTTACTTCTATTGTAGACGGCTCTTTAAAGGGAGTTTTACGTTTGCACATTCTTTCCTGTGACAAGTTTTCCCGCTCGAATCTATCGCTCTTTTGTCAATTCGGCTCCCTCCTCGTCTGCACGATTGCATAATAAATATTGACGTGCGGCACATATTATGCGACATGAAATCGACATTTCCATTGCGTTCTCATTGAAATATATTATTACGTAGTTATAATTTAAAGCAAAAGCCATCGAGCGCAACACCCAATTGGCACAAATCAAGACGACGCCTGTAATCACTTACGATGTGTTCCATTTAATCGTATTGATATTAATTACACTGCGAAGATTATCTTTTGTCTAGAAGTAAAAGGCTGTTTTTCTTCTTATAATTGTAAACGTTTTTTTGGATCAACATTACTAGTAAACATCTTCTTTGTTATTAAACGTTATACATGAGAGATAGTTTCAGTTGTCGCAAAAAAAGAGAGATATATATATATATATTTTCTACAATGACTAAGTGTGTTAGAGATGAGAATATAACAGTGCTTCAAACACTTTGACGTTTATAGAAATTGCTTGAAAAACGATACATGAATCACAAAAAGCACGAAATGCTGGCGATCAGATATATGTATAGCGGCGAAATATAGTGGTTGGTTACAAGTCGTTTGCCTCACAAACGAGTGATAAAAGTGCGGTCTTCGGCGGCACGAGTCGTCGCGCTCTATCGCTCTCCCGTACTATTTTCTCTCCATTCTTTGTTTTCTATTTCCACGTCGTCCCGCGCGTTATCATTGTTCCTCTTTCACTCTGCGGCCTTTAGTGTAGCGCGAATACGCCTACAACAGATAGCGGCAGCCGCTGGACGTAGGTACGTAGAGACCTAACGGACAGATCCGTGTTTCCATGGAAACCCACCTATCTGCGTCGGTTGGACCTATACTGCCTGCTGCCACCCTGATAAGCGGCTTACTCTCATGGTTCTCTCCACTCTTCTTCGTCGGAGCATTCCCCGGACCTCTACCATCTCCTCGGCACTCTCCTGCTTCCGACACCCTCGTGTCCCTCGCCGCCGATCCTCTTTCGAGTCTACGTAGATGAGAGAGAGAGAGAGAGAGCGAAACGGCGGAAGAAGAACGGAAAGACTGAAGAAGAGCACCAACGACAACATAACCTCTCTTCTCTTGAATCGTGCCGCTAAAAGAAACTATCGTTGTCTCTCTCTCGTTTTGTTCTACTCTATTCTGTGTTCCATTCTATCACTCTCTTCATTGTTCTTCCTATATATTTCCGTCTCTTTTTTAGTACCACACTCTCATCTCAATTCTTCTACTTCACACATTGTGGTCTCTCTCTTCGTTTACGTGTACGTCGTGGTACATTGGAAAATTTATGCAGTCAATTACCAACCCGGCAGCACGACCTTAGAGTAGAATCGTGGACGCAGAGACAATCCTCTCCGAGACTGCTATTGCTTTGTCTTTGTGTTTTGCACATCGCAACCGATCCTTTGCTTTTTCTGCTTGCTTTGTGTTCGAGAAACAACGGGCTCTGTAAAGATGTATTCCAGACTTCACTTAGCAAACACAGTTAGTAATAGATGATACAACTGTTTTCTCGCAGATGGATATTCCATGAATACTCGTTTCATCGAGATTTTCTCGCTTACTTCGCATGCTGATGAAATTGTAAACATGTTTCTATTGCGTTTTACAAATTCAAACGAAATACGTTTTTCTCGATAATTACGCGATCAACGCATTTTAAAATATGAAACATGTTTTAACGGATGTATATTAAGTTTTTCCGATATTTAATGTTAAAATTTTTTATCAGAAAATTTAACTTAAAGAGAATATAAATGTATGTGTAGTTACATGTCTAGTATCAATTAACTCGCAATGATAAGTTCGGAAGCCCTGAGATTGACACTCGTATGGCTTTAGTCGATGCATCGATTTTCATGGCAATCAATAGCGAGTACTGGAAGTATGTGAGTCTTAAGTCCGACTATATACCTATGTTTTCTTAAATAAGATAGATACAATGTAAACTAATATGGAGAGATACAGTGTAAACTAATATAAAAGTAAATTTTTTTCACTTACATAGAGTTACATTCCAGAGGAATATGTAGTAAACTGTGCACATATACATTTTGTGTGTGTGTGTGTGTACATACAGAAGTTAACACAAAAAATGTGTCATTTACGCAGCTCCCGTTTTGCTTAAATATCAAAACTTGATTAAATAAACTACTTAAGTAAATTTATTCACTAAATCGATAAACTTGCAATAACTAAAAGTCGCATTTTAAGCTTGTTACTTATTTGTGTCAGCACACTGTTGTCTGTGTATTCTCTCTTCGCGTGGTTGACAGATATAAAAATTATATCTTTATTTTTCTTCTCTCATATGTCAAGTGAGAAAAAAACAAGAAGTTAACATATGTGCACACGTAATATATAATGTGTGTGATAATGTGTATATTCTATATAAACTGTTTATTTATTCAAAAACTTTATTAATACTTTAGTGTACACGTTTAATGTCTGTAATTCCATGCATTATTATTTTTGCTTAACGTGTATCGCGTAAACAATCAGAGACGTTCCGCGTTTTCTTTATACCTGTGTTAAAAAGTTTACACTTCTAACGCGAGTTTGCACTAGTTTATATATGTGAATAATCGTTCGTGGGCAGATAGAGGAGGTTATACTGAGTCAAAAAATCCTTTACTTCGCGAGATTTGCAATAACTGACGAGATCTTAATTAATAAAAATCCGCGAATAAGCATGCAACGGGCTGTCTTACGCGGAAGACAGCCCAGCGCGTTTCACGGTTGTTGTCTGTAACAACAGTATAGGAGGAATAATGCTAATATAACAGTATACAGTTGCGAACAAAATTGAGTGGATACGTAGTAGAAATAGTTATAAATGAGATATAGTCGAAATAGTACCGTTATATATTTAAGTTTTTGTATATTATATATCCTTATAGTACATAGAATATTTAGTGAATAATTCCAATTAATCTTTATACTTTTCTATACACAAATCATACTTAACGAAAAAAAGTCTGCAAATTGTCAAGAGATACAAATAAAGTGGACACATAACAAAACGTGAGATTAATAGTAGTTTTTATCATTTAGTATGTTTGTCTTTTGCTTGAATTACTGCTTCCAAACGTCGTGAAAAACTATTTATTAAGTTTTCAATATAATCTTTGCTGATATTTTAAATGCTAATTGTAAAGCTTTAAAACAGTCAATCGTATTATTCCGTTTTTCCAATGACAATTTTACGTCTAATTCAGTCCATAATTTTCTATGAGATTCGGATCTAGACTCTGTGCTGGCCATTCAAGCAATTTAATGTTTGCATCTTGAAAAAATTTTTGTGTTTTCATTATCTTGAACCAAATTCTTTGTCATGATCCATTTTTAAGACGATTTCTTCTAAATTTTCATTTATTATATCAATATATTTGTCGGCATTCATTATTTCATCAGTTGGCATTAAAGTGTCGACTCCATTCCATGACAAACATCCCCATACCATCAACTCTCCATCAAATTTAACCATTGGTGTTATAAACGGCTTCTTGTACGCTTTATTTTTCTTTCTCCACATTTTCTGCTTGGTTTTTAATCGCCGCATCTCGAATTTACTTTCATCATTCCACACTATTGTTTTCCAGAATGACAGTGACATGTTGACATATTTTTTAGCAAACGCTAAATGTTTCTGCATTTGTTTTATTAATGTACGTCTACTTTTGCAGCATTTTAATCCAGCCTCGTATAGTCTCCGTCTTATTATTTTTGATGACACATTTAATTTTAAGGTTTCTTGAATATTTCGCGAGGCAATGTTTGGATTTTGTCGACATTGTCGAATAATTAGCCGATCTTGTTTTATAGTGGTACAACGTTTGCGACCTCTTAAATTTTCTACTGTATTGTGTAATAAATATTTTTTATAAACTTTTTGTGTTGCACTTTTGAATACACTGTACTTCTTTGCTATCACACAATAACTCAATCTATTGCGACAGTTCAAAACAATCAAATGACGAACTTGATATGACATTTCTTTTCTTTCGGACTTTCTGCTAATTGTTCTGCCTTGTATAAAGCCTAGACTTGAACTAAACGGATAGTTTGTTTACGTTTATATAGCGATAACTACGCTTTATGTTTGTTTACGTTTCTTATTATTGGAATAATCGACCGTTCATTTATTTGACAGTTTCGTTAGGTATAGTTTGTGTGTAGAAAAATGTAAATATTAATTTGAGTTATTCACTAAATATTCTATGTATTGTAAGGATATATAATACAGAATTTAAATATATAACGGTAATACTATTTTGACTAACTTTCGTTACTCATTTATAACTATTTCCATTACTTGTCCGCTCAATTTTGTCCACCAGGCGCGTTTTTAAGACTGGTAAAACTTCGGTGCAAGGACAAAGATGAGAGGGCCCTTTAATTAATAATAATAATAATAATAATAATAGTAATAATAATAATTATTATTATCATTATTATTATTATTGTTATTATTATT
>NW_018020865.1:6513-74267 GCF_002006095.1 Pseudomyrmex gracilis | reverse complement strand
AGATGTTCTTTCCTGTGTCATGGTACTTCTTAAATAACTTTTAAGTCTCCTTAATACACTAAATGATCTTTCGGCACTCGCAACTCCGATAGGTAATGTTATGAATATTATAAATTTATAAATGTTTATCATGCACCGAGGACCCGCAGATCCCGGGGCCCGTCGGTGCATCGCACCGGTTGCACCGACGTTAAAAACGCCTCTGTTGTCCACAACTGTATATTATACATAATGAAAAGTAATAGTGACTAACCGTAAAAGCATGGACTTTGCACATTTTGTTAATCAAAATAAATTATTCTACTATCGAGATGTGTCGATAATTCTTTTTGTTGCTGTGAAAGAACACGGAAGCTTGTTTCGTTAAAAATACGCGACTGCACGAATGTAAGTCGTACACACAAATCCAAGCAGAAACAATTGTCGCCGATGAAAAATAAAAAACGATCAGTCAGTTGATTCTCGAGTAAGAGATCATTATGTGCCGAGCTTGATACCGTTTTATATTTGCGGATCGCGTGCATGTTCAATCGCAAAAAAGCTTCCGTGGTATTTTACACCAACAAAAAGAATTATAAATAAACTGTTCGTTGCGCAGCTCCAATTTGTGCAGTGATTTTCCGGTCATACAATATTCTACAGAGCGTGATATGTGTATAAAGTGCGAAAAAAATCTGTAAGTGTTCACGACGAGAACTTCCAGTATGTGTCCAATACACCTAATGTATTCTTTCTTGCGATACGCAGTGCATTAAATAATGAGTAGTTTAGGAATCCTGAGGACTTCCATATAAAACCGCTATCTAGCGTAAAGGTAAGAAAAGCGCTGTCATTTCTTAAAAAACATTATTAATCGGATGAGAGGATGCTCTTTCTTTATTTTTCGGCGCGTGGCTATGCCACATGCCGCTCGTCGTTGTTCGTTATGTTATAACGAATATGAGAATCAGCTGATCGCGGAAATCAGTGTGGTTTCCCCTTTCTCATTGTTACTCGTTGCGTACCGCCGAGTATCGGATGATTGCAAGAAGCTACACATCGCTTTTGCTTGTTTATTCTGCCTGTCGTTGCTAAGACATTGCATGAAATAAACCGTTCTTCTTTAGAGCTGATAATCATGCACGCTTATACGGTCCGATCATCATTTCCCACGCGCTTATTGGCTCACATTTATTAATTTATATCTTAATAACTATTAAGTTAAGCGAAGTTTGCAAAATAGTAAATGACTTTTATATTCAGATTTACCTAATCTACTTACACACTTCGGCTGTGTCAAAAGTTAACAGACACTCTGTATAATGATAAATTATATAATAAAAATGTCACACACAAAATGTTTTCTTTTTCTAGTTAATATAATACATTATCTTGAAAACAAAGCGTTTATGTTTCAAATAAAAGTTGGTTTTTGCGACAACGTAGCAAAAGGTATGTGTCATATTATACAAGATGCGCCATTTAAATTAAAACAACAGAATATTTTGAAAACCAAGCATTTTATGAAAAAATGTTTCAGACAAAAATTGTTTTTATTTCAACAGGGAAAGAAAAGTGCATCGATGTTTTTTAATTTTGTAGACGATTTCAAAGGCATTTGAAGGTCAACTCTATTTTTTAAATGAATTCTTAAATTTCTTAAATTTATAACTTGCACTAATTTAGTGACCTAATTATTAAATGATTTTTTAATGTATCTCTTAAAAAATATGATTTTTATGTTAAAAAAATTCTAGTTTCTAATTTTCTTTTATTTGCTTAACATATATCGCATCAAATTACAAGCAAATGTTTTTATCTAATCGAAAAAAGATATCTGCGCTACAATATTTTAAACTCTCGGTTAGAAAGAAAAAACTTATGACTCACCTTGTGGAAAAGGAGCCAGTCCATGTTCGAGAGGATGAGCATGCGGATGGCCGTGTGTAGCGAGCGCGAATGGTGACGGTAAAGCGGGGTGCGACGCACCCGGATGAGGGTGAGAATGAGGATGCGGATGCGTTCCAACCCCCATTGCTGGATGTCCGTGGGGATGATACTGATGGTTTCCGGTTGAGGCGCAGGTCGCGCCTGTAAGGTAACCCGCCATATTCAAGTAGCCCGCAAGACAAGCCAGCTCACCCGCCACTGCGCCGCTGTTATCACGTTCTTTTAACGCGCTACTCCTTCTGTCTTGTTCCGCCGGCCACGAGCTGTTCTTCCGATGAGCGATACCGCTCGCATGCGATGATGGCCGTCTCGCGTTATCCACCAGCTTTTGCGCTTCTTTTTCCGCTACCGACAAGCCGTTGTCACAAGCGTACTCTTTCGTCTAAAAAACATACGAGTTTCCACTTATTACCTATAATTTTCACAATTCAAAAAAAGTATAATAGAAGAAAAAAGTGTGTAAACAGAGATAATACGGGAAAAAAGTAGAAGCTATAAGTATATGAAACAAAATGATCTGGCGGGGTGAATTGCATACAACTTTGTAAAGTCTAAAAGCATTGTCGAATATAGACTGTTAGCGTCACGTGTTACTATTGACACCTAAAAATAAGTGGCCACACGAATTATAAAAGCAAAATGCCGAAAAGTCGTCGATTTAACCGCGTGAAACTTAACTCGCCAGCTAAACGGTTAAATAAACTTCGAGAGGCAAGTTTTTATTTGAACAGAAAAGAGAGGAACACGAGGAGAGGAGACGAGAAGCTGGTGCACCACGTAGGTAGGTATGTTTACACGGGAGCATTATGGCGGATAATGTTTGTTATAGGCGTCTATACCTCGCAGCCGGGAGAGAGAGGCGAGACTATCCGACATTAAAAGGCCAGCTTGGTCGATCCGCTTACAGCGGATGAGGCTTAAATTGAGTGAGAGATAGTGAACTCTCCCGTGTAACGAGTACGCGCAAATAACGCGCGTGCTGCGCTGTCGTAACGTACGTCACGTAGCTCGCGTGCACACACGCATCGTTCCTAATCTAAGCAACAACCTTGCGATAGTTTCGCAGAATTCTCGTTATGCCACGTGAAAGGCAAAAGAACGGGTTACTAGATGCACGACAGGGAATATCGCAATTGTATTTCTTTGCCTTCGCGTACATGCTAAGTACATACTAGAAAATCCCATTATAAATACATTTATAATGGTTTACAATTCAATTTACAACAAACAAATTTTTTTAATAACATGCAGTAAAAAGTATCTATATATCTGTGATTAACATATTAAAAACACATTGTTAAAAGCTAGGTACTAAACTGTCCTGCTGATCAAAAACTAATTTTGAAGACTTAATTTCAAAGCATTATAAAACTATTATTAATTATTGAGTTTTTATTTGTCTAAAAAAAGTTTTGAATGAAGAAGTTTCTCCAGTGTTTGAAAAAGAAATTTAAATTCGAATTACAATAAAGTTCCGAAATGAAATATTATTTCATTCATTCGTTCATTCATTCATTCTTACAAATTATCGGATAATTTCTAAGGAAACAAGCAATAGAAAGATTTGTCAGAAATCCTTTCTGCTAAATATGAGAACTCCAAAGATTGGACAGTTTCAAGTTGACAAGATCGAGTCTTTGATACTTGTTATGATTATTTTCGATTGTTTCTTTTATTTCAATACAGCTTTTAAATTTATAAATGCGAGAAGATATATTATACGAGAATACTTTTTAATATGTGTTTTGTACTTGGTTTCATTATTGTTTTTTTTAAATAACACTGTAAATCGATTGCACTTGATATCAGTAGTGTTTTGTCATCTTACGATAAATAACAATCGAGTATCAATTTCGTCGTCTTTTATCAGTATTATTTGCGTGATAACCGGCAACATCTCAAAGCTCAAAGAAACCGATTAGCGTCGGAATGATTTTGATTGAAACGTGAATACTATCGGAAAAACTTTAACATCCACAGACACAGCAGAAGAGAGTTCGAGGCACAATTCCGACGATTTCATGATACCGGGGGAGGGAGAGAAGGAGACAATTTCGCGTTCTTTAAAACCGAGTCGTTGCGCTCATTTATGGGTTAATCCTTTCGCGCTATAGAAGACAATCGTAGTAGTCTATTATGCGACCGCAACCACAGTGTTTCCAAAATAATCCTCTCACGTTAATTGGATTGAAAAAAGCTGACGGCTGATTTCAGCAATCTTTCTTAAGGTAGATGTAACATTAATCTCTGTCGTTAAATGTAAACTTTTCTTATCTCAACGACTGTTGCTACTAACAAATATAAAATCACTTCCACTTTTTAATATATCGTTGAAAAAAGTTGTTGTTCATCAACTTAATAGTTGTTGAAGCAAGAGAATTCAATAAGGATTAATGAGACTCACGCATAATCGAACGCTTTTTCCACGAATTGACTCACACACATTCACATATTATCAAATTATATTTTATATAAGTGTTATGTTGTACATAACTTAAATCTCTCAATTTAATGATAAAAAGGATTGCAGATGTGTCATATGTACATATCATACATAAGGGCTAACAGAACTGTTAAGTTTTAAAATTTTAAATACACACACCTACAAAACAGATCTATAAAATATAACTTTGTTCCAACACTTTTGTCGATTGCAATTTATTGATTTCTTTTATTTTTTTGCCAACATGCAACATTTTAAACGTGTAATTTATTGTTTGATCAAATGTGATCATTTTCTGAAATATTCAACATATCATTTAGTTGCTGTAAACATATATATAACAACATTACCTGCACGAAAAAAAGATTTACTAAAATAACAAGAAATTATTGGTTATTATATGACCAGAAAAATTTGTTAAACTTATTGAGACTTTTGTTTTATTAACAAGTTGTTTTGTTGATGAAACAAAATTACAGTAGACTCAACAAATTTTTCTAGCTGACTATATAATAGCAAAACGTTTCTGTGTGCATATTTACAAGTACTTTGACACCTCTTCGTAAAGTGCATTGAAAGTTAATTAAGTCTGAAATTAAGGGACTTGTGTTCTGCAAAAATCAAACCTGTGTGTGACTCGGCAAATAGCCGTCTCACCGTTTCATACACGATTAGTTATTGCAGCCACAAGCGAGACTCGTTACCAAACTGGAAGAAGTCCGATAAATTGAGAAGAAAGAAAAGTTAACAAAGAAGCTTCCTTACGGATAATAACTGGTTCGAAAGAAGGCAAGCAAAAGGATTACAAGAAGTCATAAGATCTTCAATTTCCATGCTATAATAAATCGAATCAAACTGCTATTATTAAACTGTTTTCGCTCGTCGCTTTCTTTGCTATTTTTTGGTTATTGATAGTAGTTATTTGGTTTAAAATATACGCACACACAAAGTACACATATAAGTATGTATATAAATAATTTAATCATTCTAATCATTTTTCAGAAACAAATAAATAACTTACTGTGGTGGTATTCATGAACAAAAAAATATATTTAATATGATGCAATAAATAAAAAACAATTCGAAAAAAGCAGAGCAATTTTGGCAACTAGTATAAATAAAAATAAATGATTCATTAAAATCTACCAAATTGTGTAGCCCTTATAAAGAACAGAAAAACTAAAGAAAAAGATACAAAAAGATAGAGAGAAAAAGAGAGAGAGAGAGAGAGAGAGAGAGAGNGAGAGAGAGAGAGAGAGAGAGAGAGAGAGAGAGAGAGAAAGAAAGAAAGAAAGAAAGAAAGAAAGAAAGAAAGAAAGAGAGAGGGAAAGACTGAGTAGGAAAAATCAGAAGTGCTCGGGCAGCAATTTGCGCATGTCTTTTGGTGAGTGAAAAAAGAAGGCTGCGCGGCTAAAAAATCTATAAAGGTAAAAAAAAGGAAAACCGGATGGGGTGGCTCCTTGTTCGATGGGAGAAGTATAGAAAAAGAAAGAGAAAAGAAAAGAGAGAGAGAGAGAGAAAGAGAGAGAGAGAGAGAGAGAGAGAGAGAGAGAAAGAGAGAGAGAGAGAGAGAGAGAGAGAGAGAGAAAGAGAGAGAGAGAGAGAGATGCTCGTTGCGAGTTTGCGCGGTTTTATTCCTCCTCCTATGTTCAAGCTCCGCCCTGATGTTTTCCCTCCTCCAGCTTTCCTCTGCCCGCCCTTCTCTCTGAACCGTGATCGTACTTTCTGTCAGTATCTCGACTCTCAATCTTGTCCATCTAAACAGCAGATACGACCTTGTGAAACACATACATTGTATGTGTATCAAGGAAATAGGAAATTATATTGTTCACAAGAGAGAAGAAGAGAAGAGGACAATATATCACTTTATCTTGTTGTGTAGTGTAGCATGTAGTGATAATTCTTCTATTTTATTTATAACTAAAATATAATTAAAAACTAACATAATTAATATACAGAGTATTCTACATGTAAGATAAATAATGATGAATCATCTTTGATAAAAAAACTTTATATACTTTTTTCCCATGTTATACTATTGAGGATCTTTATTTGTCTTTCCTTTTGCTTTCATTGCAGTTAGTATTTGCATCTCATATTTGCAGAAACTTGTATATTATTGTATTTTATTTTAGTACTTTGTTTTTTATCTAACTGCATCTCAAACCACAAATCTTAAATCTTTCAGAAAAAATTTTTACAGGTAACCTTCGTATAACTTACGTGGATATTCCGTTCCACAAAAATGCCGTGTTATATAAATCGTGTTATATGAGACTTGCATAAGCGCGCATATTGAAAAAACGAGTTAGACTTTATTTTACTACAACTTGTAAACCGCATTATATCGAAACGCGTTGTTCAAATACCGCGTTAAGTTAGGTTATCTGTATACATACATATACACAAAAAAATATCATTCTATCGTAAGAAAAATAATTATTCAATTTATTTTTTTCTTTTAAGCAATAGTTAACTTCAAAGAAAAATTTTCTTAATAATATACTCGTCATTACAATATATTTGTCAAAGTTTTAAAAAGATTATTATATACTTAAAAGAACATATTCTTTTTTTGAAAATAATATAAATTTTCGTCGAAAAACACGTTTATTAGATAAGTAAACAGAATTTTTATTATGTACTTGATTTTTATTATATACTTAATAAAGGTGATATTTACTTGATACAAGTGATATTTATTTGTTATTTCTTTCTTTCTCTCCCTCCCCCCCTCTCTCTCTCTGTGTGTGTGTGTGTTTGCGCGCGCGCGCGTGTAAGTATACATATTACATTCTAAGATAATCTAGAAAATTCGTACTTCTTTATATATTAAATTGAAATTATTTTGAAACAAAAGATTCTTATACGTTACCTAAAAAATAATTTATGGTTGGGAAAGAGAGTTTGATAAATCAATAAAAACATGAGTTATTACTACTTTACAGTATCCGATAAATAGTAATTAGTAATCTATAATCAACTTTATGACAGTTAATGCTTTATGAGACCATACATATGTACATATATAAATATATTTTTTACAGGAAGTCAAAGACATATTGTATTTTTATATTGACACAGATCTCAATATATTTAATTTTCTTAAATATTTAATTTTTCTTTAACCTTAATAGAGATCCGGCATTTTTCTTTTAAAATGTTGAATTTTTTTAACGTAAAATATATACGTATATAAAATGTATACATAAACCTACAACAAGTTGCACAAAAATTCCGAGTTTATTGCTGGCCACTATAGTGGCCAGAGCGGTCCTTAAAGGTATGGCCAATGTTGAAAATTTTCAAAATTTGAATTTTAGTGATTGTAAGAGTTTTTGATATCGCTAATTACGATTCTAATGTCAGATTATCAAAATTTTACTTAGGAACAGTGTTGCCAACCTAAATGAGTCTAAATGAGTAACAGCAATTACATTCATGCATGAAACTTTTCTTCAGCGTTACCTTTCCTTCAGAACTAACGGCGTGGACAAGTTATGTAGCCCTTTTTTAATAATTTTTTGTCATTTTTGTAGTTTTTAATTTTTTTCTTTTATAATTTATTTTTGCATTTTTTTTATTTTGCTATTTATTGTTTTAGAATGGAAAAATAAAATTATAAATGAATTTATATTTTATCCATAGGAGTTTACAATAATGCTTCTTTTATATGAAAATTTTCAAAACAAAGTGTTACGCATAATGCAGTATTACAAGTAGAACATACATACCGAGTTTGACATCTAATTTGATGTAATAAACACAAATGACACCGTCAACTTTTATCAAGTACACATAAATACATGTTTCTTAAGCACAGATACATTAATATGTGTATACGCATATACACCTATTATATATTTTTATATGCACATTAAATAGTTATGTATCTTTAGCCACTATTGCGGTCCTCTAATGGTTAACTATATGACCAATGTTAAAAATTTTTACAATTTGAATTTTAGCAAGGGTTTTTGATATCACTAATTACAATTCTGATGTCAGATTGGCGAAATTTTTTTCTCGCGAATTGCTTCTTATGCTCCCGACGCGCCAAATTGATTGCGAGAACATAATGTATGGTAGCCACCTAGTGGCCACACACAAATACATGCTTCTCAAGCACATATATATATATATATATATATATATATATATATATATATATATATGCATATGCACCTTTATATGTACATTAAATAGTTATAAAGAATAAGATTGATAACGCTCGTAAATAGTATGTAACAATGAAATAAATTAATAGAACAAGGTCTATGTTACAAGCAATTGAGGTCTTTAATATAGAAAAATTATAAACGAGTAATAACAAAATTTTTATACGAAAAACATGCGAAACGTTTTGGCTCTCACTTGTAACTTCTTCAGTCGCAAAAGTACATTAAAAGAAAGTAGTAAATAACAAAGTCATATAAAGTCGCAATAAGAGATGGAGAGAGGAAAGTAAAATATTGTCCACTTGCAGATAGAATGGTCTTGTAATTAAAGTAAGCTGAAGTAACACTGTAGAGAAGCACAAACAAACACAATGAAAAGACTGTAACCAAGTGTAAAAAGTGTCGAATGTTATACAGAGTTCGCATGTTTTTCGTATACAATTTTGTTATTACTCGTTCATAATTTCTGTACATTCAAGACTTTAATTGCTTGTAACAGGCCTTGTTCTATTAATTATATTTATGGCCAAGGAGTTTTTTTGCAATATTTTAAAATTAGTTAAGAGGCTTTACGGGGTCTCTCATATATGAGATGCAAGTATAGCATCCTATATGAATTTAAGAATTGAAATCTTAATTCAAAAACTCACGTGTGAGATTTACACGTGACACGTATATACAGGGTGTCCCAGAATTGGTGTAACATCTCTCGTAGACAGGTAGAAGGAATAAAACTGAGTCGATAAGTCCTATATCATTTTGCTAGATTCGCAATAGTTACCAAGATTTTAAGTAACAAAGATCCGCGAATAAGCGTGCATCGGGCTGTCTTACGCGCGTAGCACAATTACATTTTAATATGTATATGTTATAGTATATGCTGTTATATTAGCTCCTCCCATGTCGCTATGGGTAACACTGTTAGCGCGCGAAGCGCACTGGGCTGTCTTACGCGCGTAAGACAGCCCGATGCATGCTTATTCGCTGATCTTTGTTAATTAAGATCTCGGTAACTATTGCGAATCTAGCAAAATGGTATAGGACATTTTGACTCAGTTTTACTCCTTCTATTTGTTCACGAGAGATGTTACACCAATTCTGGGACACCCTGTATATATACACGCATATTTCCGCACAACATCCAGCGAACGGTTCTCATGACCGTCTGTACATTTATTAGTTTATTAATTACTTATTTATTTGATTGTTACATTAAATAGTTATCTACCTTTGGCCACTATAGTGGCCACTGCGGCCTTCTAAATGTTAATCACATTTATTCTTCTGTTTTAGATAATAATTCTCAGAGAAATTGAGAGATATATTCCTGAGCAAAAACTAGATCTAACTATGCTTAACTGCGGGTTTAAAAAACATTCCAATATATATGATTCACGATCTGCACAGTTGCTCGTTAAATTATACTGCATACATGTTGGAACATATACAGGATGTCCGACAATTACTTTAACATCTCTCGTAGGCAGGTAGGAGTAAAATTGAGTCGAAAAGTTCTATATCATTTTATGAGATTCGCAATAGTTACCGAGATTTTAATTAACAAAGATCCGCAAGGCAGCCTGGCGCGCTTCGCGCGGTTACCTTTTATTATGTATATGTTGTAGTATATGCTATTATATAATATTAGCTCCTCCCATATGTTGCTATGGGTAACACCGTGAGCTCGTAAGACAGCCCGATGCATGCTTATTCGTGGATCTTTGTTAATTAAGATCTCGGTACAACTATTGCGAATCTTGCAAAATTGTTTAGGACTTTTCAACTCAGGTTTATTCCTTCTACTTGCCTACAAGAAATGTTAAAGTAATTGTCGGACACCTTGTACAGTGACATGCAATATTTTGTCGCCTCTCGCGATAAACTCTTCCAATTGTCTGACACCTTCGCAAACATATTTTACGATTGCTTAGCAATACTGTCGCAACGCAAATATTCGACAATGTTGGCAATTTACTCTATCAACTGATCGTATCAAAAAAAGCAACAAAAAAATGTCGATAAACATTTCAACAATGTTTTTTAGCTAGCGAGCATAAAGAACGCGCCTCGTATATCGCCAGATGATTCTGCCACATCTTTCAATTTCTTTGATTCTTGCAAGATTTGTTCGAAAAAGCAATCGTTGTCGCGTTGTCTTCTTTTTTTCTCTAGTTTCACCTTCCCGTTTCGTTCTCCCGCTTAATTCCACTGTCTTCGTAAGGCTCACAAGAGCGACGGTCGATAATAAACGATACGCGTCACACACAGGCTCGCAAAATATTAAATACAGTCGCGCATTTATGACGGTTACGGTGAGAATGGAAAGGTCCGAAGAGAAGAGAATCGGCGGTCCCTCGATCTCCGCGGGAATCCAGAGAGAAGAAGATCAAGCCAAGAGCGCGGAGACAGAGAGAAAGAAAAGACGAACGCGCGGAGGAAAGGGATGTTGTTTCCTTTCCCTCCTCCCCTTGTCGACGAATTTATAGAGGAGAAATTAGGAGGTTTATAGAAGCTGTGCGCGGTAGCTAACCGTAGATCATCATTAGAGACCCAACTGGGCTGCTATGCGCGGATATGTGTGTATGAGGGTCCGACCACATATTTACCATGCCACCGAGAGACACGGCCGACAGATATGCCGATACAGGCCGAGAAGCACGCGTGCTGGAGTGCGTGTATCTTCTACAAGCACGGAAATATTTTTCTCCGATGTGCGTTCCAATGCGACATCGCCGTCGTTATTGCTTCTATGCCGTCTGCACGGATAAACCTGCAAACGAATGCAGACTCCGGAAATAAATTTCACGCTATATATATGTCAAAAAATAGTCGATTCTCTGTTGTAACTGCAAACCTGTCTTATAGCACAAACATTAAACTTTTCAAATAGAAAAATATTTTTCTTCAATGTGAAGAAAGTTTTTATAAAACTTGTGATGGATTTTTACGAGAGACTTAAAGAAAAAAGTTCGAAACTTCTCGAGCCAAAATTCTGCTGCTACCTTCGATCTGTACTTTTCTCTCTTTTTCAGTTAAAAAAAAATAATTTTATACATAGAGAGATTTACACAGTGTAATATTTTCCTTCTGGTATAGCCGTTTCTTGAAATAAGAAAGACTGTATATTGTGTAAAAATTAAACTGTGACAGAATTAGACAAAATTCTGCTAATTTATATAAGTAATCTTAGTTTTCGTTACCGACAATTCAACAAAGTATTTGACACATTTCGCGAAAACAAATTGATCTCTTTAAAAAAAAAATTGATCAATTTCTAACATCTTATTATTCGAAACACTTATTACTTTTTACATAATTATTATTCGAACTACAAATAAAATGTTGACACATGTATTTGCGAAAAATAAGTACGTATATTTTTGTTATCTTTTTTCTTATGATATGTTACTTGAACTATTTTTCAAACTATATAACAAATTCGGAATAAATACATGAACTAAATTTAAAATAGATCCAAGACTATATCAGTCGGTTTCGGAAATCGTCACTTCTAAAAATTTCGATACAAATAACATCGTTTCCAATAGACAATAGCAAATATTTTTGCACGTATCTAAATTCTTCTACAGGCTTGTAACAAAAAGAGAAGAAAAAAATAAGAAATTTTAGTAGACTGCAAAATTCGAGACAATTTCCTAAAAAGAGTTCTATATAAAACACAAATTACTATACCTACACAATAAATCGAAAAAGAAATTATACTTTTTTAACCTTTAGACCGCCATCATTTTTTAATTAAAAACATGATATTTTTTCCACAATAATTGTATATAAATTGAATTTATTATATTACCCCAGATAACCAAATCTGTCAAAACAGATTTTGCCAAATGTTTGTTACAAATTTTATTACCAGAAAGACATCAAATATGATGCAGAGTTTGTTTTGTCTGGTAATGTTGCAAAATTGCTAGCAAAAATATATTCAAGCTTGTTGAAAACATAACAGCAACTTGCTGGCAAAAACTAAGCAAAGCTGTGTCGTATTGCGCAGATCTTGCTTCATTGGCGTCAATTTGGTCTCAGACCAAAATATGTTTCAATATGTATCAAGCTTTGTGTGCTCGGGTTTTGCTAACAATTTGCTGTTACTTTTTGTCGACAAGCTTTGGCAACAAAATCGAAGCCTAATGCGGACACAGTTGATGCCAATTTGCTGAGTATTTTTGCTTAAAATTGCTGACAATTTGCCGGCAAATTGCGAACAAATTGTTTACTGGGACGTGGAGTGTCTTAGGTTTCACCTGGCTCCGATCGACACCAGACCGTCGGGAAACGAAAGTGAAAAGTATAAAATTTTTTAATTCTGAAAAAGTGTTTTTAGAGGTTTTTCATATCACTAAGTACGTTTTTTGAAGTCAAAATTACAAAAATCTTTCAATCAGTAGCATTATTACTAAGCTAATCAATCATGTATAAATAAATTTTGTATCTCAGATTACGGCAAATTCGAAAGTTAACTTTCAAAACTATACCATCCAACAACATATTTAGATTTTCTAAATATTTGTTTTTCTCACATATCAAGTCTCAGATGAAAAAGAACTCTTCTTGAAAATACGGTATAATATTAGCATCCTCATAGCGATATTATATGGCATCATACCGACGGTTTAAAGGTTAATAATCGAAACTTGCTTTCTTTTGCCACCAATCAAAATATTTATTCAAATTTCTATTGCAGTAATTTTTTTGTTTTGCATTAATAATAATTAACTGCTGCGAGTAAGCTGAACCAACATAGATATATAAATAAATTTGTTTCTGTGGAATAGCTTTGATGATGCTTGTCGTAATAGCTTTAAGACTTCAAATGACAATGCTAATTGACAAGAGAGGAGAGAGAGGAGGAGCAACCTAAAGTAGTTTCTTTTCAGACACACTACGTATAACAGCGTGGATACTTTATAAGAGCCTAATAAACACTGGATAATAACGTATGCATAAGACTATTTGCTATAAAGCATACTATTAGATATATTGTATTTCCAATGAAGAATTTTCACTAGAAAATTCGTATTTCAATGTCGCCAAATATACGACAACACTAAAATATATTGTAAAAACCATGAAATATTACATTCTATGATACATAAAGCATTATTAATGATTATTAATGATTCATGAAAGTCAACAAGAATTCCCAACTTACGGTATTTATAGCATTTCGATATTACAGATAATATACAGATATTTTCCGTCGGCAAAAGCTCGTAACTTATATAAAATTACGTTAATTTAGTACAAATTTCTGGAGTTTTTTTAATAAATGTCTTTCTTTTTATCGAAAAAAACAACAAGGAAAGTAATTTTTTCAATCTTTCTAGAGTTAAGAGACTTTAGCATTGTGCATATTTACAATGTTCGAATAGTTAGCGTATCAAGAAATATTTTTAATAAAATATTATATACTAGCTAGCACAACACAGTGCGTTATGCGCACGCTATTATTATTTTTACTTTAACGTCTGTCAGTGGACACAACCTGTCACCGCGATGACAGCTAGTATATATACTCGTACGACATAAATCGAAAAACACATTCGAGAACCATCCAATCAATGTCGAGATAAAAGTGACAACAATCAATATCAAGAGAATCGATTGTGATTATTTTTACATTTTTCTGGTAGGATACATAAATTATGCTTGTTTTCTTTGTTTTACCTTACTTCAAACTCTTCCATAAATATTGACACAAAAAACATCGTAAACTATGCATATATAATTTTCTATGTGTCATCATCTTGAGTCATCTTGTTATTAGATAGTTGTCCGATAATGGGTTTTCTTTATTATATGAGAACACACAAAGATTAAAAAAATCGCGAAGTTTTTAAAAATAAAATACGACATGTTTGTGCTTCAACAGTCTTTATACAATGTTAAAATAAATCTGTGTAAATTCTTCTTGTTATGTGCATGTGTGTGTAAACTGTTAGATATTTTAGAGACTTTAGTCTCATTAAAGTTTATCATAGTAAAGGACTTTTCCGTCTCTTGGGAGTTCATAGGGATTTATCTCAAAAAACTTTGAAAACTGAAACCAAAAAAAGTCGTTTTACCTGAAAATTTTGTTAGTCATAACGAGAAAAGTATTTATCAGAGACAAAAATGTAATAAATGATTATATTAAGAGAATAATAACAAGCCCAGAATAACTAAGTGCACATCTACTATCTGTGTTTCAAACGCGTTTCAGAGCAAACATGTCATATATCTATGATTTTTGCAATCTTCAGTTTTTCTAAACTTAAGTAAAATCCACACAAGTTATAGAAAGTTGACGTTTTTCATGTTGCATACCAAACGAGTTAAGTTCGCGGAAGAGCGGACACCATGCGTCTGTCGTGTTTCCGTTTATAACTACGTATCTCTACCTGGTTAAGACACCATGGCACCAAAGACATTGTCGCTGAAACTGCTAAATCTCCTGCGGTGCTAAACATTATCGCCTGACCACAAATCCTAGCCTAACACTATGAATTGGTTAAAGGTCCTGATGACCTGAAGTGTCCCTTACGTGCTGTCAGCAATACGAAGAAATGCGCCGCACTTTTAGTCCCTGAAACCTTTCATGTCGCCTACATCGTTCTTTATCCTTTTCCGGTCTTTTGCGCTTTATCTTTTTCTCCCCCCCCCCTTCTCTCTCTCTCCTTCAAAAAAGCAAAAGAATTCTAAAAGAATACGGAAGAATCCTTTAAGGAGGTTCGATCAACTTTGCCGAAGTATAGGGAATATAAATATAGGGAATGATTTCAAATCTTGAGGATATGTTTAAGAAGTCGATTCTTACACACCTAAATTTTTTCAAAATTTTCTACCATCTAGTTTTCGAAAAACGAAAGTGCGAATATCGCTATTTCTATACAGTAATAATAACTTTTAACAATTATTTTCTTTTTCAGGTGTGTGGAAAGGTCTTTTTATTTTTTGCACAATGATTTCTAAAATCTTAAAGAATGTTTTCCTAATTTATTATTTTTATATCTATATTCAAACTTGAAATATTAAAATAATATTGCAAAGTACATATATGTTGCAATATTACCCAGATACCCAAATCTGTCAAAACAGATTTTGCCAAATGCTTATTACAAATTTTATTAGCAGAAAGATATCAAATATGATGCAGAGTTTGTTTTGTCTGGCAATGTTGGAAAATTGCTAGCAAAAATATATTCAAGCTTGTTGACAAAACATAACAGCAACTTGCTGGCAAAAACCAAACAAAGTGTCGTGTTGCGCAGATCTTGCTTCATATTTGGCGTCAATTAGGTCTCAGACCAAAATATGTTTCAATATGTATCAAGCTTTGTGCTCGGTTTTTGCTAGCAATTTGCTGTTACTTTTTGTCGACAAGCTTTGGCAACAAAATCGAAGCCTAATGCGGACACAGCTGATGCCAATTTGCTGAGTATTTTTGCTTAAAATTGCTGACAATTTGCCGGCAAATTGCGAACAAATTGTTTACTGGGTTACTTTAGTATTTCAAGTTTGAATATAGAGATAAAAATACTAAATTAGGAAAACATTCTTTAAGAATTTAGGAATCACTGTGCAAAAAATAAAAAGAAGTTTCCACACAACTAAAAAAGAAAATAATTATTAGAAGTCCAAAGACAGTGATTTGTAAGGTTAGATTAAAGAAAAAGTAGCAATAGCACAATCCAGCTCAACGATCAGTTTTATTACTTTAGTCATTTAAAATAGACAACAATAAATTGTATATAACAAAGTGAAAATTAATAAATTTTGCCAAATGTTACTGGCGGTACAGTAGGTATCATCTGATTCTCCTTTTCCTTTTGAATAACCTGACCAAACCTTCTTAAGAAAGCGTTTTCCGCTAATTTGCAAGGATTATAGTAGCTGACTACACACACTTATTTGTTCTCGAATGCAATTAAAATATTTCGATCAGAATGCGAGAAATAAAAACATATTTCTTGATGAAAGTTGAAGGCGCTTAGTTGATGAGATTTTAAATATCGCGAGCTGTGTGAATAAGCTCGATCTTTTGATCGTGTCGCTTTGACCGCTTTTTTGTGTAAAATTCATTACAAATTTTCGTGTTTGAAAAGATTTTGCGATGTTTGAATAACTGGGAGTCTTTAACTCTTAGTTAAATATGTAGACAGTAATCTCATTATTATCTCTCAAACACTGCTGCGATGAACAAGTTATTCATGCACTCTGAATAAGTAGAAAACCAATTTCTTTTTACAATGTTTTTCCATGCATTTTACGTACACGACATATTTTAAAATAATCAATATTATAAGAGAGAGACAATTTTGCGCAAAACAATAATTATACGTTTTCTGCTGCAGATAAGAATAATTTATATTCTTGGAATATAAATAGAACTATTTTTATGTCTACAAAAAGAAGAAGAAAAAAAGAAGAGAAAGAAATAGGTGAAGAAAGAGCGATTTGTCTTGTCGAATCGTAACGCAATGCTTGCTCGGAAAACAAATTTGAGCTTCTCCGTCCCTGTTGTTGGGAATGCATACACACACATGCACATATGTATATACTTGTACAAGTTCAGAAAATAGGACGCGATCGCGTTTTCAACACTGTGAGGAACCAACAATGGACAACTTCGATCATCGCATTCGGAAGTCGAGCACAATACAGCGCGCTGACGTGTTTATATAGCTGCTCGCGGAGGGCGATGAAACGGGACGGGTACAGCGTGTAATTTAGTTATAGATCAGTTTGTTACAATTTGGCGTTTTGTTTGTGCGGGTCCTGTAAACGCTGTTTACCTAGGCTCCCGATGATCGACGAGTAAACGGATATCCTGCTAACAAGAAGCATCTCTCTTTCTCACTTCTTTTTTATTTATTTATTTTTTTATTTTTTATTTTTGATTATATATATTAGAAATTGTCTTTTTTCTAGATGCACACACACATATCTGATAAAAAATATCACGCAAAATGGAAACTAGGAGAAGACAACGAAATAGCTTTCTTTACAAAAATATAGAGAGATTATAATTAAATAAATGTTTAATTATCGAAAAAAGCATAATATCAGAATAACACTAATTGAAAAAGGAAACGTACAAGAACTAATAGTTAATTTATCTCATCTCAAAAGTAATTGGGAAATTACACTACAACAAGTGTTATATATAAACAATTAAGTACTCATACGTTAAAATACATATTGCTACATATTAAATATTATTCAATCACTTTCAAAATATAAATTTATTTATTTATTGTCACGTTTACCGTAATTATGCAAACTTATAACAAAATAATATTAAAACAGTTTTTTTCTGACATAATAAAACAACTTTCATCTTCCGGTTACGTGATAATAATAGCCTAGGAGTGCGTTCGGATAACTAGCTTACGTGCTAACGCTAAGCTAAGTATGAAGGCGGCAGATCTAACAAAAGCCACAAAGCGCAGCTTATGTTGTTTAACATGACAAATTTATTTTAAAATTAAGTCATATAGATATCAAATTCTAGCTGTCACTGATTAACATTTGTCTTACACATGAGTTTAACAACGCTCGACGAGAAGAAACTGAAGTCGGTTTTCTTAAGATCTGTGTGAGATCCAAAGATGAATTTTTGAAAAATGTAATCTATATTATTGGATAACAAAAGAGGTCATGTGTCACTAGAAAAATGAGAAAAAAAAAACATCTCTGCTTCTTCGGGCTCCTAGAAGACATTTTGTAACTTGCTCGTGCAAAAGAAGAAATTGTGCTAACAGCTTTATCAAAATCAATTGTACGTGTGTTGGAAAAGACGAGTTTTGTCGTAGAAATTTTGGTGACACCACCATCATGACAACGCTATAGACGTCGCGCGGTATTTGGTAGGCATGTCTCTCGGGGCTTTTTAACCGTTTGACATCGGCGACACGTAGAATACATTCTGCAGGCGTCCCTCGTAAGGCGCAGATTCCATCTCGCGCGTCAACCTGTCCGATCGTTTCTCGAAAGCTGACCGGGATGAATATGCAGACGTGTTCGAGGTAGACCGGACGATTCTTTTTGAGCTGCTGGCTTGATCTTGCCAACGGAAAACGTTTTTCTTTTATTCGGCTATACTAGGAAGAATAAAGATACAACAACGGGCAACAGATACGTATTTCTTTGAAATCGATCGTATTTGAGTTAGCTCCGAGTGCTGACTGAGTCTTTCCACAACAGGTTGCACTTTCCTATTTGTCACGTCGTATAAATGTGATATTTAACCGTTTGACACTTTTGACACAGATTGGTTCCAATTGAAATCGAGCATATATACAAGTACGTATACACATATACGCGTAATTTCTTAGGATTTAATATTTCTTTACATAAATCACACACACATTAACAATGTGACAAATATACAAATCTAAATATGTCAGTATGTAAGTATATATTCTGGTTAAATATTCTAGCGTAACTTGATCGGATGCAACTATTTCTATAGACGAGTTTTTCTTTAAACGAGATAGACTTTTTAAGCCATCAGAAATTGAAGAACTAAAATTCCAGAGATTCAAATGTAGAAATGACTTCTTACAAATATTCTTAGATTAGATTCAATCTCACGCGTCAACCTGTCTCCGGCATCCTCTGAGAAGAGACAAGACTGTGAACATAAGTTGAGGTGGAATCAAAAAGACGATTTCTCCATTTGTGCTCAAGACGAATGCCAGAGAGCCAATCGTGCGTTTAGAAACATCTCTTGGTTCATTCTCGCACGTTTGCCTGTATATATAACTGTCTATAAATATAGATTACCTATGTGTATCCAAATATGTATTCATGATAGGTGTGATACTCTATTTACACCTCAAATAATTAAAACAACTCGTGGACATTGAAGAAGATCGCGATATGTATGTAAAGCAAAATATATTCGAGTAAACTCTTCTAAAGGTAAAATTTTTGTCTAATTAAAAAAAAACATTTTGTCTAATTGTTCGTTTTGACTCTTGCAGAAATTTACTAATTAGTGCAAACCTAATTTTTTCCCATGCGTGTGTGAAAATATGTACTTAAAAATAATTACTTTAAAAAAGATAATACGCTCTCCGAACTATTTATTGGAATTCTTTTTGATAGGGACAAATTGAAAATGACTGTGAAAATGACGTTAGAATGAGCGAACATATCATACGTCTATTTTCACGATCGGTGACGATCCGAGCATTATGTAGTATGTCGTGGGTTATAAGGTTTTGATAAGGTAGGAGGGATTTCCTGCGCGCAAAGATTAGCACTCCCAATGGGATTAAACGGCCCTTTTTTCTCTGTGCCACGTGTGCGTTGCAACGTGCAAGACGAAGAACGAAAATCCACTGTTGTTCGCTCTGATAAACTGTAGAAAAGTCTTGAGAGAGAGGGGAAAGTTCCCCTATGACTCTAGGGAATTTCTATTATCTTTTCCCACCGCGTAGTTAATTACTGACAAACGATTCGTTTATTGATACAAGAATAACAAAGATTCGCTCGGATCGCGCTAATAGAATACAGAGATTTGTATCTGCTAATCGAAACAAAAAACCAATTACTCAAACAATATTCTTCATTTTCGTCTATACTTTTGGCATCAAATTGTCCTGGTAAAGTTAAAACTGAAATAACGAACGATTAACACGACAAACACATAATATTGACAAAGATCATAAAAATTCAAAATTTAATCTGCTCAATAATATACAGAAAATTCGAGATAATTATTAGATAAATATTTTACAAACAATTATAAAAAATAATATTAATAAATAAAAAAACTAAATGTGTAAACATGTCTCTTTATCTTTAAATTGTTCGGAAAAATACTATAATTATTTACTCTAAATTAATTTATTTGATTTGAACACAAATGTGATCTACATTTTCTATGTGAGTTTATTATACTATATATGCATATATGTAGTATATATGCATATGTGTAGTATATATATTAATTCTTTGTTGTCGAAACAAGTGTGCGATAAGGATTAAATGAATGCTCGAGAAAAGTGCTCATATGTTCGGTTCTCACGAAGGAATCGTCGAACTGGACAATAAATCCGAGAACGTAGAATTTATAGTTGTGCTCTAGAACGAATGAATGGAAGTTTGAATGAATGCTCACCCTCTATTATGTCACTATTTTGGTCTTCTTAAAACGACCTGAATTAATTTATATTTCCTGCTCGAGATGTGACCCTCTATGATCAGGTGATTCAGCTAAATCACGCTAGGGATTTCGTTAAAAGGTGTTATCGAGATGCGGGAGAATCCAAGTCACTTATCTCGGATCATTCAGTGATCCTCTTGTAGTTCCGGATTTCATTCATAAATTGCCGTGACACGTGACTAGTTCTGAGCGACGTGTAGTGAGATCTCGATGTCGATCTCGAAAGATGGATTGACATTTCATCTACTCTCTCTCTGATTTGACCTAGTAAAAATAAATTTGCAAACAGCATTATGTGAATATAGGTCTTTGTAATGGTAAACCATTATAAAGACTAAGTGAAAATATCGCAGATATTGTAATATCTTTTTTTATTAATTTGTTTGAAAACTATATTTGTCAGAATTATAGGCACTCGATTATCGAGCTTTTCGATTGCTTCGAGACCTCAAATATCTCTCGCGTTGTGAGCAATACTGATAAGGAAACATACTATGATGCAAAAGTGATATCAACAAAGTAACGTTACTAGTCGAAAATCACGTTTGAAATAGGTATTTTAGAGCCCGTCTACAATGAAGGTAGTAGGAGTAGAGAGTAAACTGTTTTTCGGTAAAGTAACAACGGGAGTAACAAAATAGGCAATTTTCATTTTGCACTGCCTACTGTCTTACTGCCAATCAATGAAAAATGCGTGTTGAAAGACACAAAATAATTACTTGTATAGACAAAAATCAAATAACTCCAAGAATCTTACTTCTTACTCTATACTTTCATTGTAGACGGTCCTTTAGTCAAATCTTGGCATCGTATGGATTCTGTATCCGACTTGAGCTGGAACATGTTTGGCCGTTTTACTTTAACATCAAAATATTTTGAAAATAATGCACTTTCAAAAAAACTGTTTCAAATAAAAGGATTTGAAGAGAGCCGACAGATGAGCAACTTAGATTATGAGTTTAGTTCACTTTGAGCCTAATAAAACCCAGGTTGATTTTTTTTAATGAAAATGTCTATGTTTTATTGCAAATTGGTAATCCATAGAAAAAATAAAAAAATTTTGTTTGTGGTAATTTTTTGCTAAGTCTCCTTTAACAGGCGCAAAATGGCACTCAAAGTTCTTAGTTTGAAACACATTCCGGCCCAAGTCGTATACAGAATTCATAGGATTCTAGGATTTGACCATCTAGAATACCTATTTCAAACGTGATCTTTCGATTGGTAACGTTACTTTTTTGATATCACTTTTGCAATATGGCACGTTTCTTTGTGAGCACAGCAACGAAAGCGTCGCTCGTATTGGTGACTATTTCTACATATCTGTCGAGTAATTGAAATAAAATTACACACGTCGTTGTTTTGTTAATTCAAGTATATGCGATGATAATAAGACTGTTTAGACCTTATCTAGATAATGCGTCCATACCGTTGACTATGGACGTATCATAACGTTAGTTTTCCTCTCACCTTTAGTTGCTTTTTATAAGTAATTTTTATCATACTTTTGTATCTTATTGTTATTAATTTCATTTATTCATATTTGTAGGACATTGATAAGGACCAAATCCACGGTCGAAACGTCTGCCTTATGTAATAATTATTCAAATACATCAAGTCTTACTTAATAATACACAATAACGACTGTGTTTGGACTCCTACTAACCATTCACACATATACTTCAACTTCTTAGTGATTTACTTATCTACATCATCATTCATTTATCGACAACTGCGCGCCAAAATTGTCTATACTTCTTGATTTAGAATAATTTTGCTAGATCGATGGCGGGATTCATTGTCACTTAGATTTACAGTGAAATAATTGAATAGACACACACGTCAGCAAAAGCTTGGAATTAAACCGGTTTTCTTGAATGAAAACCGTCCACCGCAATCGTGATCGTCGTTTTGAGGGAATCAACCCGCTATTTTTGTAATGCAGGCTTTTTTCTCGAGTCGCGCGCGCGATTTTTTTAAGATTTTAAATATATTTTTATGTCGTATACATTATATATTATAGAAAATGATTTGGATAACGTAAAATAACGTCTTGTGAGAAATGTTATGTATACGAAAAGGCGGTTGTATAATATAGATCTTTAACATAAATAATTTCTTATCACACAGTTCGAGTAATGTTAAAACTATTATAAGCGCGATTGAAATTATCAATTAATGTAATTAATGTATTAATGTAAATATATCAATATAACATACATTTATGTAGCACACAAAATAGGAAAGGATGAAATAAATATATAGACAAATCCACCATAGTTTTAACTTTTGATGGACTTTTTAATACTGATAAATCTGAGTTGTTTTTCATATGCACAAAACGTATTTTTTCTTCGTGTACTTTCTAGTAATAACTACGTATAAGAATGCAGAGCGTTCGTGTTATTGCTGGCGTTTAAAAGTACGCTAAATCGGTAAAAATATAGAAAATCACAAAAATTTATTTTGTCCCTTTCGAATTTGTGTTTCACTCTTAATAACTTTGTACTTTGTACCTGCGCCGTGTTATATGACGTTTTCGTAATAAAGGGAAAAATTAGTTCTAGCATTCATACATCTTTTCCCTAGAGGTCGATCATGTGTCATGTAATTGTAAAAAATGATGGCCGCTGAAAAACTTGTCCCTCCATTTTTGCAAAATATTAATTTTCGTAAAGTTAACAAAATTAGATACGCGCCGTTAAGTTAATTGACTAATTGAGGTATTAAAGTTGTAGCAAACACAACGAAAAATTTGAGACGTTGTTGAAAAGTGTGCCTCACAAATGAAACACATCAGAGTATCAAAGATTGCCTTCAAAAGCGTAAATTTATTGAAAAATCCACACATCACCTTGGCACATATTCCGAGAAAAACTTTTTCAGGTCATATACCATAACTTAACATAGAATCCATATGGTCACAATTTTCAAACCCAATTTTACTAGTTATGACGTTAAGAGTGCGTAATTTAAACATGATTGCAATGTGTAAAACTGGAAAGAAATATAAGTCAATCTCAATCAGGTAAGCTTTGCGCCGTTTACTTAAAACCATGAACGTGTAGATTGTTTTTGAACCTATTTCAGACATGTTAGTCAATATAAGTATGTGCCGCACATTTGGAAAAAAAAAATAAATTTTCATAAAAGTTAAAGCTACGGTGGATTTGCCTACATATAAAGTTTTGAAGACTATAACCTTTCTTTGAACACAAATAGTAAATTTTTGCATCCATACTTTTTTCTAATACAAAATAAGACACGAGTAAAACATTTTGATAGATATCTGGTTGTATTATTGTTTGCGAACAAATTTTTCGGTGACAAAATGATAGATTATATTTTTACAAACTGAAGCCCTCGAAATTTTTCTAATTAATCATTTTCTATTCTAGTTCGTGTCAACTAAAAGAATATTTGCAAAAGAAAAGAAAACATCCTCTCAGTGGGCAAAAGGATCCTTATTGAAGTTAGTGACATTTCTGCGGTTTCTGTGACAAAAAAGCGATGTAAACTCTACAAGGGATAGCCAATTTTGAGGATGTTGTGACCCTTGACGATCGACGCCTGCGGTGCAAGATGACTACTTAGCCCGACTACGTGTCCAACTCTCTGACTATTCCAACCGTTCGAGTGCATGTGTTCGTTCCGACCTTTAGATTTTTGAATGAACGTTTTTTTTTTGTGTTTTCCATCGCTTAACGCTTCGACGAGTTCTTTTCATCAGTATTTTCGGCGAAAACGGCCACAAAAAAGGGCGTGTTCCAGGCACGAGAGTATTCAGCGGCTACAACCAAGAGAGAGTAAACTGAGGGTAAAAGTGCGGACATTTTGTTCACGGATAAGATCTCCGAAATGCGTGACGGATTTTGTGTTTCTTTACACGATTGCGATCATCAGGAGAGATTTAGCAGAAAAGAAAATGTAGAATCTTCTAAATATGTTGTTAAATATACATGTTAAACATAATATTTATCAATTCAAAAAGTATATGCGTATAGCATAAAAATGTTTAAAAGAGAACAATTTATTTTTAACTTAATCTAACCTAATATTTAATACTTAGACTATCTTAGTTTTGATAATGTAATAATTTCCGCTTTTGAAGTTTGAACATATTTACGCACATAATATCGCGATTCCCGGAAATCCCGGAACCCACAAACGTCCACACCGCAATTTTTCATCAATGCATCTTGGTCAAGCCGCAATCCCCTTTTTCACAATCGTCACCGCGGGTGCGATCTTTCGGTGTTACACGCCCAGGCAAGCGTAATAAAGCCACCCCTTCGGTAAACCATTAACCAGCCGTCGGCGTATCCCTTGATCCATCTCTCCATGGGTGGCATCTATCGCACGATAATAGTCACGATAATGATTCATACTATTCGTCTTCTCTTCTGAGCTGCTGAAACCGCAGAACAGGAAGAACAAGAAAAGCCGGATAAAGACTTCTCGATTCTGTTTGGACATGTCTCGGCAAATTACTTTACAATGCTTTCATGCAGCATGCATGAGAGCATGCTGCTCTCTTGCACCCCTGACTTCCGTTTCATTTCTTTGAGTTCCGCTTTTGCTAATGCTTCTTGTATTTTCTTTCGTTTGTGTCCCGCTTTTACCTTCCCGCTTGTTCGCGCGTCGGGAGATGCTTTTAGAAGGCATTAGATGGGATGCTCATGGTTCGTCGCTCATAGTCGTTTCGCATTAAGGACCCACGCTCGGTGTGCTCGACACGATCTCCCTTCTTGCTTGATCCTCTCGAATGCTGCCTCCTGCCTGGGTTGGCTTGGTTCGGCTGGTGCGTGGGCGATGCAAATGATTCGCGCGCACTGATATAATTCGACGATTCGAATCACGCGAGTGGGCACTCGTTGACGGGTAAAACGTGCCGCGTCTTGCTTCACAAAGCAAAGAAAAGATGTGTGTCTTGAAACCATCGCACGCTAATCCATATCTTGTTTATCCTTTGCACGTAAGTGATTAATGTTATTACATACAGTAATAACTATACATATAACGCACACTAGTATTTATTGAACAACTGCCAGTACTCGCTATGTAAAAATATTATCTCTTATGATCTGTGATTTAGATGTTTTTTCCACGCGTGTGTACGCAACTTTAATATTCTGTTTTAACCCTACATTTAGATTGTTTTGAAGTCTCAAGCGACAATATTTGAGAGATTCTTTCTTTAAAGAATTTCAAATATTTTTTATCAATATTTTTTGTAGTTTGTATTTTGTAGTTTTAATTCTACGAATATCTGCCGATGTGAAAAAAAGAAAAATATGTAGAATTTTTATTGTAATGTAAAACTGTAGAGATTTTTTGTTTTGTTTTGTTTTTTTTTATTGTCGTCTAATCTATGCTTCCCGTACAAAAATAAGAGGTCATGGTCATCGGCGTGATCGCGGCACGAAGAAAAGACATATCCATAGGAGACAGCATATCGGTGGCACATCCTTAATTAAGGAATGAGACACCCGGTGGCTTGGAGCTCCAAACCATGCTCGTAAATTCTTCGGCAAATGCATGCAAAAGGTAAAAATCGGAAAGAGTGCGGGTAGAAAAGCAATCGAAATAGAAGAAGAGGAAAAAGAATAAAATAGAGGATCGAAAGTGTCGCTGTCAATAATGACTCCGACATACAGTCCTCGTAAGAAATTATATTTGTTTCATCTAAACTTAATCTTTAATAGCATATTTGGCGTCAAACATCAAATATAACTTATGAACACAAGTGTCAATACGATTTTAATTCACGAAACATTTGATGTAAATGAAAGTCAAATTTATTTTGTCAATGAAAAATTAAGCATCGAAATCAACGCGTTGTACTTACAGCTGCAAATCAAAACTGTAAGTTATCAGTTATGACTAATTATAGTTTTAGAATTTATAAATATTTTGTAAACACATGAGCATAGAAAGTAACAGTCGGAATTAACCTTGCTTGATACACCGAGTAGCGTGTCCGACTAGCTGATCGGAGAGTTCTCCGGTCTGTGCTGTTCCTCGGTTTGCATAGTAATGCGATTACATAATCACTTCTACGTTGATTGGCTTTCGTATGCTTAAATAAACACGTACATTCTAAATCAACGTACTGCAGACACATTTTAAGAATGACAGTTATTTGCATCTAATTAATCTTGTAAAATTTATTGCATCAGATTTGTAATAAATTATGAACTGTGCGGCGCAATGTGTGTTTGCGACCGATCGACTCTACTATGATCTTTAGATTTAAATACAATAATCCACGAACCTGATAGCAATTTTGAAATAGTTTCGTCTTCGTCTAACGCAAATAGATCTATACGTCTATACGTTTTAACGCAAATTTTATATTTGCAAGAAAAAAATTGAATTTCGAGACAAGAAATCTGAAAATCTACATAAAAATTCTGTCACAGAGTCAAGAAGCAAACAAAGAAGTTTACATCACCCGGCTTCTTTCAATCGCACGATTCAACGCTCACAAGTTTATTCTGCTCAGAATGACCGTGCATATTCATATCCAACCGAGTTCCATAGAGTACGCCAGTACGCAAAAAACTTGGCAACGTAAACCTGAAAAGAGCTTCGCGAGAAATGCTAAAGTACCTGGCAAAGGTTCTTCGGAATTCTTATGGCACTGGCTGTACCGCATACGCGGCACCTCGCGTTTATATATAGATATAGAACAAACATACACGCGCACACCTATATAAAGAGTATCCAACGTAGAACGAGCCTTGAGCATATCATGGTAGGAACGGAATATGGGATGGCATTGGAAGATGACACATGGTCCGGCCGCCGGTTGCGCAGCGTCCTGCACTGAGAACTCCTCGACGGAAAAAAGATGATACCCAGGCGACGGGACAGAACAACGATGCCGAAGGAGCGAGAGAGGAAAAAGAAGAGGGAATAGAAAGAAGGAAAAGAGGAACGTCGGTTAGTTCTCTGCCACAAGCCGCCGGTATGAGAGCACAGTAGCGGCAAATACCCATAAATATAAAATATGTCCCTCCTTTTCACCTTTTTGTACGCACACCGACGCATCCTCTCCCTCTCGTAATATATCGATAATCATATACACACATCCCTGCATCTTTCCCTCTCTTTCTTTCTCTTCCGTTTCTCTCATCATTCCTCTACTTTTCATTTTTTCTTTCTTCCTCTCATCTGCTGTGTTCAAGAAGATCGCGTTTCTCCTCTCTCTCGTGACCGTGTCTTTTTTCCAGCGGCTTCTTCTTTGGCTCTCTTGCTCTCTTGCTACTATCGGCCTCAACACCTTTATGTACAACATTCCTTGCTTTTTCTTTCTTCTTAACTTCGTAACTCGCTTCTTTCTCGTTTTTCTTCAATTTCTCACCATCTCTCTCTCCCCCCCCCCCATCTCTCTCTCAACTTTTGCTTGTGTACGGCCGGAAAACGTTTCCTTCTATATTTTTTCCTTTCTTAGACAGTCGTTATTATTACTTGCACACAGTTCATAGTTGCTTTTTTTCTACTTTTTTACAATATCAGCACTTCTGCGGACACTTACCGGTTGTGAGAAGCTGCGAAAGAGTGCTTTTACATATACGCGTGCGACACTGCCCGACGTTGATTAATCGGGTAATTAATTGATGGGGAATGCTCTTGAGAAACTGCTGCCTGTTTCAAGAAAGCGCGGATAAAAACGAGAACTCCCAAAACTGGTTCTTCGAGAGTGTCACGCATACGAAAGTTAATGAGACGATTCATTATTTTGTGTTTACGGGAAGTTTTTTTCAAGCATGACCTTTGCAAAATAGTGATTTTAGCATTAGTTTTTTACTGACATCCGTCAAGTTCAAAGAAAAACAACAAAAAATTGTGTAACTCTAAAAAAACAAAATTGTTTTGTATTTTTTAAGAAATATACTTTATAATTTAAAAAACTTATATTTTAATATGATTTTTTAATGATTGTTTTGTTTTAGAAATATCATCTTACACTTGTGTGAATTTATCTAGTTTCTTACTGAGAAATTTATCTAGTGCTTAATTTTGTGGTCGAATTAGGAAGGCAACTGCACAAAATGTAGAAAATCTGGGTTTGATTTCTGGTCAAGATAGCTTTTTTGCATTGAGATTTTTTAAATTTCATTGGAGGTTTAAATAGGTAGTTCATATACATGTGATGCAAAGTAACGCATTGTATATAAATTTTAGAATCGTTATTCAATTTTCTGTGTATTAAGTTACTTGTTTCAAATATTTTGTACGTACATACAGCATATGGCTATAAAATCCTATTTCTTGATTTAAATTTATACTTAATATAGCCGTACAATATTCATTGTTTTAATTTTTTTCGGCATAGATACATATTTTGGATTCAATTGCAATAAATATACGCATAACATACAAAAACTCCCTGCACGCAAAATCGTCTAATCTAACACATTAAGGGTCATAGCATATAACACATGGCGTAATATTTTATTTAACGATAGACGTAAAAGTCTTACAATTAGACGTAAGCAACGCACAAGTTTTGGGCGTAGGACATAGAATTTCTTTACTTATCAGTAAAGTAAGTAACTTAATCATTAATAAATAAATCAAGAAAAATCTTGTTGAATTGGTAATTGATTAATCAAGAACAATTTGAAAGTAAATAATTACTTTTTTAGAATTTTTTTATTAAAACAATAATTGTTACATACTTATAAAGATACTCGTAGACAAATCAAGGCTTTTTAAGAGAATATTAATAAAATAAAAAAAGTAAGATAAAAATGACAAATTAATTTCTAATTTTAAATTTCAATATTTAAGTTCTATATAATTTTGATACTTTATTGGATATGTACACATATTTTGCTTGTATATAAAAAAACCGAATTAGTTAGTTACGTAGGTAATGGCACGTTAGATCATATAACTAAATAAAAGTTCAATTTGGAGATTATAAAAATTTATTTCAAAAACTTAAAAATGATAGAGAAATATTTTATTGCTACATTAGAATGATATTTGAACACTTTCTGAACTTTATTAAATTAACAACACCATTTTAAAAACACTAGTGCTCGTGTTCCAAACCATAAACTTATAATACCTTCAAAATTATACTTTCACAAATTTTCAGATATTTTGTATTGTAATTATTAAGTTTTTTATAAATCAAAATAATTTGTATTATATATATTTTGTACTATATTATATATTTGTCAAATAAAAATCTAATATAATAGTATCTTTTGCAGATACATCTTGCTATTAGTGATTTACCATTTCTAGCTCTAGCATTTTGAGTTGAGGAATCTATATTCAGCAAAATAAAAGAAATTTATTTAATATTGATCAAAGGTATAAAGCTACATTTTTAATTTTCTACTGAGACTGAAAAACACGCGCAGATTGATATTAGTAGCAATAGAACCTACCTAATTGTATCAGATTTGTTGATAAGAAACACATAATAAGATTTTCCTCCAAATTTCGGAACTTTATTTTGTAATTATACAAAATATTGAAGTATTGTATTAATGACAATCGCAGATTATTTGTATAGATTCACATTAGTTGACTTTAGAACTTACAAAGGTAAAGGACCTTTAAAAAATTTAATTTATATTTTTACTAAATACAATAAAAACAAAATAATTTATCTGATTTAATATAGGAAATAGTGATGGTGGAATATTTCAACAATTCTCAAATAGTAAGGAATTTAAGTAAACAGTTATATCTCAAAAGAAACTGTTAATTATTTTGGCAATTAAAAAACATTTGAATTTTTTGTTGTTGATAATGCTTTTAGACTTTAATATAGAATAATAAAAATATATTCTAGTAAAACCTTGAGTAATAAATAGAAAATTTGTAACTACAGATTTTCTAAAGCACACACAATCATTGATTCTGAAAAAACTAAAGCACAGAAAGTGCTTTTGGTAATAAATGCTTATGCTAATAAATGGAAAACATTTGACATCACTATACTAGCTATTTGTATACTAGAAAGTATTAATTCTAACAGCTACGGTTTATTTGCACAATTATAAAAGTATTTAAAAAAAGAACAACGCAATGAACATACATGTTATACTAAAGAAATAATTTCGAAAAGTGATATAAACTAGATGAAAGATTATAATTAAATAAATGGAGAAATGTATAGTTGCTATGTATATTTTACATATTTTTTAAATTATACGTATTGAATAAACATTGTAGAATACAACACACATGATTATCATTATTAAATGTTGTTGAACGAATAAAGTTAAAGAATGTAGTGATAACGTCAAGGATGCTCAAGCTCAAAGACATACATTGCACGAATTATTCCATAGAAGTTCATTACCTGCTACAGATAGAAGCTATGTAAATTTCTATATCATTCTTAATTTTGTTGTTCATAAAAGTTTGTTCAAACTCTTTAGTTTGATTCATCTTTCCTCTTTTTAGTTTCGGAACATCATTGGAACTTCTTTGATAAGAATTTTCAGCGTTAACAGTTTGTATATAGTTTGTACTTTGTTTTTGTATATTTCTTAAAGAACAAATCAAAATATTATCTGGCTCGTATGTTTTGGTGTCTGTTATAATTTTCTCAGCTATAGCATTTAATTGAGATTTTACACTGTTATAAGTACTAAAACAAACATTTATAGTAAAAAAAACTATGCACATTATACTTTTAGAATTTTACATTCATATGTAAAGACATAAAACTACTATCGGTTTTTACTAATCTTGTTTAAAAATGAACTCAACTAAGAAAAGATGAAAATTGACGATAATTTGAATTTAGAGCAGCACTTCCACTTCTAGACTGATTTTCACTTCTTTTCCTCTCCTTCTCCTTTGTTTCTATCTCTCTCTCTCTCTCTCTCTCTCTCTCTCTCTCTCTCTCTCACTATTGTTCTCTTAATAAAGTGTATTTTTTGTAACAATAATGTGATAACAATAATGTGGTGTATAAAATTCATCTATAGTAAAAGTTAAACAATAAATTAATAATTATTAAACAATAATTATTAATAAAAGCTTGTAAATTGAAAATAAATCATCAAAAACTAAATCTTTTTAAAAATAAAAATAGTTATAATTTATTGTAATTATTATTTTAGATATTGTGTTCTATTTTGTTTCATTAATCCTATTTAAGGTTTACGCGTCACTATAGTAACTTCCCGCTAAGCGATGTTTTAGGACAAATAGCCACTATAGTCTTCTTTATCTCATATTGAAAGAGAGCCGTACAACATTGTTACAATACAAGAATCTTATTTCGCGCAAAGCTGTCCGTACAGAGATATAGCTCCACTAGAGTTCTGTTGTAGTAAAAGGCTTAACATATCCTTAAAAGTGAAATTTTTTTGTCGTACAAAGTGATCGTTCTCTTAGAAAGTTATCATCTTTTTTCTTTAGTAATAATATTTTTTGACTTATTAGAAAAATCTTCAATATTTGAAGAAAAACTTATTTTTATTAAACAATAATTCTAATGATTTGACATTTTCTATTAATAGCAAACTAAAAAAGAACAAATTTATAAATTAATATAAATGAAGCAAATAAAAACATTTCTTTAAGTAATCTTATATAAACAAGAAAAAGAAATATTGCACTCTTAACCTAAAGTAGTATCATTGACTATTTAGCCAAAATCTACGAGCACAAAAATAGGTCATTACCATAGATTTCATAAAAATCTTATTATTCACTTTTATATTACTTTAAGTAAACAAGATTATTCTTGTTTTATTTATCAATAATTAGATTACTCACTTTTGATACGTAGCGTGCTAGAGAAATTCTACGCCAAAGATTGTGCGTTGCTTACATTTATAATAAAACATTACGCCATGTACTATAGCTCTAACCTTGTGACGCTTACATCGCTTAATGCGTTTTGATCAACTCAAACTTCTATTGACTTAATTAAAATTTCCAAGTATTTTTCAAAAGAAGTTTTCTAGATACGGTAAAAAGTTTCTATGTTTAGTAGTTAAACTAATCGGCGTAATTAGTATACGTACATGTCAGAAACATTTTTTGAATCATAAAAATACTACTTTGATAATTGATTGTGTGTTCAAAAACCGAAAGTTGTACTTCTCTTAAGGAATTAGAAGTCGTTTAAGTATTAAATGAAGTAAAATTTTAAATATTTTATGAAATATAATCCATGTGCACTTTATCTTAGAAAGAGATGTTTCTAATTTAGTCTAATCTTTATACACTTTGATATCCTACGTATACATACACTCGCATGACCTCGATGTTTCTTTACTTAAACTTTTTTAAGGTCGTAATAGTTTTTAAACGTGTAAGTGTATTTACAAACAATACATTGCTTGACAATTATCTTTTTGGTAACGTGCCTTTTACTCGTTGTTTATCATGTTTACATTATTTAAAGAAATATGCAACAATTAAATCTAAATAACTTTTGTTTAAAAGTATAAATATGAAGAAAATTAAGTTTTCAAGTTCAATAGAATTGAGTTGACTAAACTTCTCTTAGTACAACTTTGTAGTTTATTATAGTCTATTACTTTGTAATTATATTAGATGCGAACAATATTATTGTGCTCAAGTCGGTTTTGTTATCAGTATAAACGATTAAAGTATTAGTAAAGTAAATGCTTATATTTTTGCGATTAATCTATGTCTAAACAAATATGAAAAGAAATAACAAGGCAAAACAATAACAAGGCCTGTTTGCATCATTTGCTGCTCTTACATATCTTAGCTTCTATATACCAATTAAGTTCTCCCTTGTCGATAGTTTACATGGCAGTACGAGGATGTATTACTAGGTGTGCATTTATACAGGCAATTTTCAATAACCGACAGCAGATCGATTCGCGTCAAAATTCTGCGGTCCATGACTTTGGAGGATGCGACGCGAGAAAGCAATTTAACAGGCGCAATAACAGACATCCAGTTTTGTTGTTGTCACCGATGGAGCGCGCAGCATATAAGCGCGATTGCGGCGTCGCAGAATTGTTGTACAAGACGAAGAGAATGAAGAGAAGAAAAGGGACAACTGCCTAATCACTATGAGAGAAAAAATCTCATGAGCGAGATTGAAGGACGAATAAGCAGAAAAGCGGAACGACGACGACGACGAGGACGAGGACGAGGACGACGACGACGACGACGACGACGAGGACGACGACGACGAGGACGACGACGACGAGGACGACGACGACGACGACGACGAAACCCGTTCTCATTATTATATTCATATTCAGGCACGATAAAGCAAACCCTCCCCCTCATTCCGCGTCTTGTGCCTTCTTCTCTCTCTTTCTTCTATAGCGGATTCTCTCTCGTTTTCTCTCGGTCTCTCCCGTGAACCGCTTCACTCCCGCACCGTCGCGTAGAGAGGCGGTATAGATATAGCGGTATAAAAATCTCTATAAAAAGTTGAAAAGTGCCGCCGCCGGAGTTGAGAAGCGACAATGGATGAAATATGCCGCTTCGTTCGACCTACTGGAAGCCTTAAGGTGCCGGACACCTCCTTACACCTGCGCGCGCGAGCGCACGAGGTCTCAGTGTGTTGTAGCGCCTTATTATAAACCAAGTCGGCGATCCCGAGCATCGCCATCAGATGGGACTTGAGACGTCTGTCTACGAAAGAGAGAGAGAGAGAGAGAGAGAGGGAAAGAGAGAGAGAGAGAGAGAGGAAAAGAGAGAGAGAAATCGATGCGGCCTTCTACCTTAAATAATTCCTGTTGTCGCGCGAGACCGCGAGGCGTTCGTGGTGATTCTGTGAAATTTGGGACCTCTGCGGTGTGTGTGTGTCTTATCCTTTCTCATTTCAAAATAACTTGTCTACTTTATCTTTTCCTTTTTTCAAACAAATTTAGTTTTGCTCCGGTATAGTTACATAAAGAATAAATATAACACAATAAATCTTGATCAAAATTATGAAATGATAACGTGACATTTCTGTAATATACAATGACACGTACAAACATTTTACTTGAAAACTTATATAGAATTGTGTAAGATTTTTTCCAGGATCCAGAAATATTCAGTCTTTTCTCGGACTAGAAAGGTTTCAACTTTCATATAGATATTATGCAGCATTTCGTTGTTGTGCAGCTCATATATTGTCAGAATTCTTTCAAAGTTCTGTCTTGATATAATACTATTGAATCATTAATCATTCAAGTGCCAGAAGTATAAAAATGTGTTCAAAAATTGCAACTAATTCCTGCAGTAGATTACTTACAACGCGTTTTATGATTGTAAGCACTTGTCGATTACAATGTCTTTTATAAAATATATTCAAAGACCTATACTAAATATTAATATTGAATAAAATAATGCAAATAAGAAAAAAAGCTTGATCTAGCATTTATTGGCTTACGCTCATACGTTATATTTCATGTGGAATCGAATACGTGGGATTGCTCATTTAATCGTTTAATTTCTTCTGAACGATTGAATAACTTATTATTGAAATGATAAAGCTTTATAAAAAACTAAACTTCAGAACTTATGTACAGAATATTCCATTATATTCCTATTTGTATAAGAAATAAGAACATAAATAAAAGTATTTAACAAATGGGAATTATTGAAAAAAAGTTACGTGGACAATCGATTGTAGATACTATTTTGCGCCTCCCGACGGGACAGATGATAAAATAAAATGATTTATAAATGTGATTAAAGAAGGATATTAAAACTTGAAAAATTTTGGGTTAACTCCAGAACCTAAACTATTAATGAGGCTATTAATGATTATTTTTCAGATTCCAAAGATATGTAAATCTATCATTATTTACTCTAAATGAGAAGGAAAAGTTATTAAAAGAGCAATTGAAAATTGAACCAATTGATATTTTTCAAAGAAAGTTTGAGAAAAGTGAGACATTACTTTTTTGCATAAGAATTTGTACTTTTTAACATGCAATTGTCAGTGGTTCTCATTCAATTTGTTATTCATAAATAATTTTTTATATTTATAAAAACCACTTGGATCATAGTGCTCTAAGGTAAACTTACTTCTAGTTCGGCGATGGAACTCAAGTGTAGAACTGTTTTTTATAAATAAAAAAATTGAGAACCACTGACAATTGCATGTTAAAAAGTACAAATTCTTATGCAGAGAAGTAATCTCTCACTTAGAAATTTCTTAAAAAAATATCAGTTAATTCAAAAGTTATAACAGTTTTTGTTTGAAAATGCAATTTTCAATTACTCTTTTAATAACTTTCCTATCATCCATTCTCATTTAGAGTAAATAATAATGGATTTACACGTCTTTGGAACCTGTAAAATAATGCCTCATTAATAGTTTAGGTTCCGAAGCTAACCCAAAATTTATCCACATTTTAACTCCTCTTTAAGATTACTTTTGAAAATAGTCTTTTAATTTTTTGTCCAGTAGTCTTTTAATAGAAATTGAAGAGGAAAGTGCGAATTATTTAATGTATATATATATACATATTATTTAATGTATATATACATATATATATTGTTGAAATATTAAACATTTATAAATATAAAAATCAAAAATTTAAAAACTTTTGTTTGAAAATTTTAAACTTTTTGTTTGCAAATTTCTTCTTCTATATAAAGATTAACAAGAATAAAACAGGATGTGACAAACAGTGAAAAGTGCAAATAAAAAAAATATCTTCATTATCTCAGGTAATTCATTTTGTAACTACAATATAATAATATTTAATATGTACTAATAAGTGTGTAATGTAATATTTAGTATAAAATAAGTTTACAATTTATAAAGAAATTGAAGTAATTATGGAGTTGGAAAGTTAAATACTATTGTATATAATAGATAAAACTATTTGGAATCTTAAATTAAAACCTTTAAATTTGGATTTGTGCAATAATTGATTTATACGTGACAATAAATTTGTCTTTTTTTGCTTCTTCCAAAATATAATGATTATTTTCTATTAAATATTTGAGAGAGAGAGAGAGAGAGAGAGTTAAAGAAAGGCAATGATATCGTGATTCATCGTCGAATTACGGCATAGTAAATAACAAGTTACATTAAAGTAATTTTAGATTAATAAAGTTTCGTCGCTTGTGATAATTTACGAATATACAACAATAATTATGCTGCAGGAATCGTTAATAATGATTTATATATGTTGCGTTCATCCGCAAAATTGTTGATAGTTTCGCTTCTTTGATTCCAGGAATAAGATAATCAATCCTTCTTTTTAATATCTACTGACCCTTCTTTCTCTATTCAGAGAACTACGAAAACACAAAATGTCATTGCTGCTTAAATTAAACGACCTTCATTTGAAAATAGTTTCTGCATCTATCCGACATCTTTATATAAATTCCAAATATTTTGTATTTACTATATAATAGTATTTTGACTTTCAAACTCCATAATTACTTTAATTTTTCTATAAATTGTAAACTTAGTTTATGTTATATATTATATATTAATCTTATTATATACTATATATTATAGTTATATATATATATATATACAAAATAAGTTACTTGAGATAATAAAGATATTTCTTTTTATTTGCAACGTTTGTTGTATTTTGTTCCATTCTTGTCACCTTTTGTATAAAAGAAAAACTTTGCAAAAAAAGTAACTTTATGATTTTTCAACAATGTATATACATTAAATAGTTCTTTATTTTTTAATTCCTATTAAAAAACTATTGAACAAAAAATTAAAAGACTAGTTTTAGAAGTAATTTTAAATTAAATTAATCAAAGTTTCTTTATTAATTGTTAATTAATCAAATTTATAAATCATTATAGTTTATCATCTTGTGGGAGGGAGGGATGCAGAATAATACAATCAATTTTCAATGTAACTTTTTGTTCAATAATTGCTATTTGTTAAATAATTTTATTTATGTTCTTATTTTTTTATACATAGAATATATGAAATATACTGTACACACATTCTGTACGTAAGTTCTTCATAAAGCACACCTTACACACATAATTCAATCTGTAATTGTGATAACAAATAATATATAACAAATCTTGACAACTATTATTACAGTTTTATAAATGTTTTTCACAAAACTACTCTCACATTCTTTTTTAGTATTTTATACTTTTGTCTGATTAAAAGAATTGTTCTTTGACTTTCCTTCCTAGTAATCACGTGATACATTACTTTTGTCGGATTTATACTCTATTAATTACATATATTACATATTCTGTTTTTGAGTTTACAGCACTGTGTACTAGAAGAAAAACTGAAGAAAGAAAAGCAATTTTTCTCTGTAACATAAAATATAAAATTAATGTTATCACATATATGTGTTTATTCTGTTAGCAAACTACGTCGGCGGCTATTAAAACAAACAACGTAAATTACATTGATAATCTCACGACAATATACTTTATGTATAATAGATTTTTTTATTACAAAATAAATCATTGCGAATGTGCAAAAGCATAGGAGCGTTTTACGTGGACGCGAGTGTTGCAAATTTGTGAAACTTCGCTAAAAGTTTTCTTGCGCGAATATAAGCGCCGAGACGTAAGCTTGGAGTGGGAAGTTTTATTTTTTAAGCATACTCAGAACAAAAACGTAACATTTTGCTTGAATGACGAAATTTCGCGTGTCGAGTGGTTATGTCAGAAGGACGATAGATGATGAATGCGAATGATCATCGAGTGTGTCTTGTGTAGGTACGCACACATCGGATAGGGGATATGTCGTCTGTAAATCATAGGACATCGACCGTTCATCAATCAACGCAAGATTTAATTTACAGTCGCATTACGAGCCAACGAAACGTTAAAATGGCGCTTTGCCATTTATTGTCAGTTGCGCGAAACTCGAGCTTAAATTGCGTAAGATTTATGCTTGGCCTCCGTGGCCATTAATCGTTGCGTTTCGCTAGGTTTGCCGTCAAATTCTCGAAAAACTTTGACGCATTCTGCGTTACATTATGAGAGAGACCCGAATATATTCCTAGAATCGCTCTACCTCTGACTGATAGTTGAACGCGAATGCGCGCATTTATTTAATCATCATTTGTTACATTCGATTCTTGAACGTGACATTACGCTTTGCAAAATTATTTTATAGCGGATGTATATCATAAAATAGCTGTTGTAGGCAAATACATGACATAATTTTTACACATTTTGTTATTATTCACATGATTTAATTGTATACCTACACAATACGACTAAATCATTTTTGTTTTTATAATGTTTTATTACTGAACTTTCTTCTTTTTACGACACTCTCTCACTACGGTTGTAATAATATTTTATCTTAAATCTTTCTATATTTGAGGATAGATAATCTAACTTTGTTTTCAATGTTATAAACATTTTCTAGTTAAATTAATTAAAAGTATCTTTTCTTTCTTCTGTTGACATTCCTGATCTTCTTTAAGTTGTAATTAAGATTTTTGTTTAGTGTGACAAATATTTTTCTGCCTATTGTAAATATGTTTGTTTTCTCTTGAGAGAGATTTTGTGATTGTCAGAGAGAATCTAACTCTGTTATTTTGTACGAACAAACCCAACGATATCGTTACATTCGGCCTTCTCCTGCTCCTTTGGAATTTTGTCTGGAGGAAGGTAGGCAAAGCCGAATCGACGCTGACTCACTCAAGCGCAGCTGGTACTGGTGCCAGGAATGGTCAGACCGCGCTGACCCCGTGTTCTGGCCGTTACCATTTCTGAGTGACGTCTTCATGTCTGGCTCTGCGGGGCATTCCTCGTTCTTATTGTGTATTTGTCCGTCAACCCGTTCGGTAGAGACCTGGGACCGCGAGACATATATCGCCCACCCCTCATCGTCGGCCACATCTTGCTGTGAAAACTGCGCGCCGGCACCTACAGAGATGACTCGTGAAAAAAAAAAAAGATATCGCGGACCTGAAGATGACGCTAGCACCAATTTCTCGCGGGAATCTCTCTCCGTGGATATATGCGTGATATGCACAAGTGGCGGAAATCGGATGAAAGTGAAACGTATGCGATAATACGACCTAATCGCTATTGCAAGTTGAAATGTGTACTAATCGAGACCAATTCCTTGAAATTGAGGTTAATTACTTCTTTAATACGTTTAATAATGTTTAATGTTTTATACTGTTGTATAGTTTGAAATGTATATACTCAGGTGTCAAAGTTGACCGCAACTCTCTATTATATGTTTCAGTTTTTAATAAAGTGTTTTGTACATAAATCAATTGAGTCTGTTACAGACTTACAGATATGATTGGAAATCAGCTAAAAGCGCGATTATAAACCATCAAATACGTCCTCTATAATAGAATTAAAGCTCATTATCCGTCAAATGATATTTATCGTTTGATTTTGATGGAAGTATGTTTCATTTAGCTATATCTTAAATCTCAACGCTGGTTTTTTACCACATGGCTTTTGCTTTCGTAATTCAAATGTATCTCTCGGCAGTTAAGATTACGTATAATCTTGCCTATAACAGAAAAGAAGCAATTATATTACCTTGCTTGAAAGGTCATCTGCTAAAAGTCACTTGCTACAATTTTTGATGTAAATGACGATTTACGATTTCAAGTACATTCAGTGAAAATATTAACTGGTTGAAACTGTTAATAGTCATCGTTCTCTCCTCACGCAAGAAGAAAAGTTTTCGTCCACGTGGAGATTCAAGAAGAATAACCTTGTGCGAAACGACAAAAAAGCGCGACTTTCTCTTACTCTCTCACCTACGCTTCTAACTAAAAACAAACGCAAAGGTGTTTTGCTAACGAGCGATGATATTTTAGTGTAGAACTCTACCGATGTGTGCGTTAGGCAACTAAACTCGTGTTACTGATTCTGCACGTCGTGGTCAAGACGACCGCGCGCGCCAACAAAAATCATATAAAGATTGATGCTCTCTCTCTCTCTTTCTTTCTCTCTCTCTCTCTCTCTCTCTCTCTCTTTCTCTCTCTCTCTCTCTCTTTCGCGGCCGGTAGCGGTCTTTATCGAAAGGACGTCATATAAACGCGGCGTACTTTTCGTGACGATTAGCGGAGATGACGTAGCATTATGCCGACAAAAGCGCGAACGATGGTTTACCGCTGCTTGTCGGGGTGTACGAGCCGGTGGAGAGAAAAGACTTGACGGCGATCCTGAATAGAGCCGATAAAGAGGTAGCTGGTGAAGGAAGGTGAGACGCCGACGAGAGGTGTACCTCGTTAATTGGCAACAATTAACAGAACGAGCATGTGACTGGCTACTGGGAGCCACTCACGAGCGTGATATGTGCGAAAAAATACCCGCCGATTTCTTTTCTCCGTTTCTCTCGCGCGCTTCTTATGCAAGAGAAGCCGCATGCACATAGCGTCAACGCTTTCTTTTCGAAGCAGTCGGTTTCCGCGACTTCATTTATCAAAAACGCGCGCTCGATCGAGGAATTCTTATACACATATGAGCGACACAGGAAGAATCTCTGTCGTGTCCCGTTACGCTGTGATTTTAATCACGCGAACAATAATCGTAATTGTGAACGCAACACTTTGCGGCGCTTTCATAGTTCGACAAAGTCCATGTGAGTAGAATAGTAAGACAATCTACATGTTGTTTCTTATCCACACTGTCTGTTCATCTTATTGTTGAAATTGTATTATAGTTTTAAACAGTTTTGTAAACCATTCTATATATATGTACAATGCGTTAAATCCAACATTAACAAAATGATCGCTTATTGTATATTACAATAAAATTATATAATTAAGTAGTTATAATTGGAGTGAAAAAGATCTTCTCTCACGCAAAGTTCTCTACAACAAAGTCGCGCGCAGAACAACGTAAAGAAAAATGTGGATTTATTTAAAAAGATCTTATACTTTCACGTGTCAACAACAGTTTAATATAAAAAAATCTTGCTTGCTAAATCAAATATTTATTACTATACAATGTTTATCACTAAATCGTCACTTCCTACGTATAATCCTATAACTCCAAAACGCAAAGTTTAGAGGAGAGCAGTTTAAAAGTTTAAAACTTCATATGTTTCTCTAGTTAAGGAATTCTTTCGGTTTCACAAATTGTTACCTTACTTATAAATATTTTTTTACTATTTGGTGACTATAAAGAACATGACTTTCTAAGTGTCACTATGCAATAAACTGAAAATCTCGTATGTGACACTTATGTAATTATACGTAGGGAATGACAAAATGTTTATTATTATTTTGAGAATTGTGTGCTCGTGAAACTTTTATAGTGGAGAGAAAGAGCCAATTCGAGCAAGACCAAGTTCTTGTGGTGTGTATGTTTGTTTAATGAAAGATATGTCAGACGTTTCGGTCCATTGTTTCGGACCTTCTTCAGTAACAATCAGATTTAAACTGTAAATGTATTAATTTATTATTATTGCTATTTCTTTTTCTGCTTCGCCCTTTCTCAGATCTTTTTTCTCTTTATTATTTGATTAATTTACACTAATTATTTTCAGTATCTGTAAGAACAACTTAAGATTCAATATCGTCAAAGATTTAGCATAGAATATATTTTTTATTTTTATTAAACTGTTTTTCTTTTGTACTAACTCTATTTTGTATGATATCTAATCTGTTACAATAATATTGTAAGAAGTACTTATATACATATATATTTAATATAAATAAAATGTTTATACCAGGTTTTAGATTTACAAGATATTTTTAATATTAAAGTAATTTAATATTAAATTATTTTATATCCAATTATATTCAATTACTTTACATTTATTATTTCATGTTACTTTGTATTTATTTTATTTTATATTTAATATTCAATTACTTTTATATATATTTTAATATTTTATATTTATTGTGTGTAAAATTTTAGTTACCCCAAATGTTTCTGATACAACAAATTTTCTGACAAAACAAAACTTTTGCGGAATATGTAATATAAAATAACACACTAATCAGAATATTTCATGTAAAATAGACAGAAAAAGTCAAAAAGTGTCAGAACATTAATATTAAATTTGAGAAACATGTAACTTGTAAAAAATAGAACCAAAATTTTATCTCAGTTTAGCAAAAGAAGGTCCAAGCTATTGTCATGAATTACATGATTGGAGGACGTGTCGGAATAATCGTAGTGTTGCGACCAAAAGACCTTATTTTATATGACTGCATGGCTTACTAATTAGTACAATCTTTTCATAATTTCTAGATCTCTCTATTATCTAAATCATTAATCACTGCAGAATACAATTTGCACAACATTCTCAGTGTCATTATATCATTAAAAGATGTGTATACATTGCATATCTATGACACAATATGTTGGTCAAAAATCTTTAAAGAGAGCCCAAAGTTTCTCACTAATTTAATAACCTTAATTTAGTAAATCATACTCAAAGGAAAGTAATTATTAGCTGTGTTTTCAATTTACACATATATATATATATATATATTTTTATATAAACAAAAATTACGTTAGCAGCTATACAATTAACTGTGTCTTTATGTATCGAATTATGTCATATTTTGCGAAAAAATTTCACGATTATAAGAATATATACTTCGATGTTTTGACTGTAATAGTTATGAACTTCAGTCACAAATTTTTGAACATTTTTGCAAGGAAAGGCCACAGTTGACTAATTACCGATTTTAATCTCCTTACAGATGGTGAATCATTGAAAATAAGTTGATCCGAGCGTCCAATGCGCTTTTTAAATATTTTTTTATGCTTGAAATTTGAAACAATCGGTAGTGTAGATGATAAAACATAAAGAAAGACGCGTTATCGACAAGTATCACGTAATGCTATAAGTGAGCGCGAGACTAGTAATTGCGAGAAATTGCCAGGATTAAACCCGTTGTCATTTTTTTAAGTTTCGTTATTCTTAATTTTTTAAAACTATTTTATATGTGGATGTAATAAGTATTATTTACTATTAGAAACAAATATTTAGGTATATATTTAGGTATACATATATACATACACACGTACACTACATGTCGATGACACGTCTTTCTTTATATTTTATAACTTATACTATCTTTTTATACTACTTTAACTTATATTACCTTTTTCAACTACCGTTTCAAATTTCAAGCATAAAAAAATATTATTTAAAAAGCGCAACTGAACAAAATATGAATCAACTTATTTTCGATGTAAATTCACTATGTGCAAGGAGATTAAAATCGGTGATTAGTCAACTGTGGCATCTCCTTGTAAGATATTCAAACGATTTATTAGTAACATATAATTGTGTTTATAATCTGGTGACTGATTGTGATTGTACAATTTATTTGTTGTATTTATATAGTATATTTATATATCTACTTATTAGAACATTTTGATTTCGTCTTGTATTTTTAGATCTCTCTTCTATACTCTCTTAAGTAGAATCAGTGCGTTGCACTGAAAATCAGTAAATATTTGACTCAGTGGAAGACGTATAACTACTGAATCAGTAAATATTTACTGATTTTCAGTGCAATGCACTGATTCTACTTAAGAGAGTATCACACGCAAGAACTAAAATCTTTCTCTACAAATATTGAAATTATGTTCTTATTTTTTATAGTAATTCAAAATTATTATTAAGTTCTGATTTATTCCTTTTTGTCTCAATCCTTCGCAGCAGGCATGGGTGTCTCTCTGAGTTTCCTAAACTCACTCAAAAAGTGGACACCGATGTCTAGAGTTTTTTCAAAGATATTAGCGTTTAAAACAATTTGTAAACGCTCATATATTCAAAACTACTAGAGATTTTTTCTATTTGTTTTTTTATCAATAGAGAATTGTTCAAACTTTTGCTTTGAAAAAAAAAACAAACAAACAAAAACAAAATTTTAAAAATATTCGTTTGCAGAAATATTTGATTTTACAGTTGCGTGAATCTCATAGATCCAATCTGTCCAACTAGTAGGTCACTTTTGAGGTCTGTCCACGAAGAGTTATCTTTTGGGTTAATTAAGTAGTGAATTAGATTATTCAAAGACTGCAAGAATTTTGTCCTAAAGCCCGATATTATTCATGTAAACAGAAAGACTATCAAAAACAAACTTAAAAGCAAAACATTATTGGTACATATTGCGTAACATCTTGTTTATACAAAATTTTTGAATCATATGTACAGTAGATGTGAGAAATTTACCGAATAATAAAAATGATCAAAAAGTGTATAAAAAATGTAAAGCTGAGTACACACACTTATAGCGAGAAAAAGTGAGAGAGAAAGAGAAGAGAAGAGAGAGAGAAAGAAGCTGACGCAATATACCCATTGTTTAACATTTTTCTTATTGTAATTTACGCGTTTTTGAACAATTTGCGTGTTTTTTGCTTTGTGCGCAACCTGTAAATTGTTAGTCAGATGTAAATCAACACTATCTAATGTCCACTCTTTGAATGGTTCGGATCGCTTCATGTCTGCATCGACATCCAAATTGTAAGACACGCCACGTGTTTCTTTGACAAAAAAAATCAACAATTTCGATTCTTAACGTGCACAAAATAATAGTGTGCAAGTGAAGATCATGAAAGGATTGCACTAGACTGTGTCAGTTTTATAAAAATGTTCGAAATTGTTTCTATTCTGAGTAATTCCACTTGTTATAGTTTTTATACAACGCTTGTCTTTATACAGAAAATAAAATGTTTATTGAAATATTACATTCTTTTTGCTTACTTTTTCCGATGTATTGATATTCTCGACGCGTTGTTGTTCCGTGCTGGCTGAGGATAATATCCTTGGACGACTGCGTAATGGTTATTTTTTCAAATATGGATATCGTTGCGCGCGTCCACTGTTGCTTTCACTAGGTCTTCAGTCTTTTTCTTCAATTTTTTAAAATATTCTTTCACGTATGTCTTCACTCACGAATCATTCCGAATACTTTGATGAAGTAGCGCGAAAACACCGGGAGATGATCGACGGGCAAGAATACACGTAGGTAGTTCATGAACTACTAAATTGACGAAGCGATTTTATTATCGTTTTCTGCGCAAATGAGAGATAAAAAGCAAAATTTCTTGTTGCTGAGATGCCAAAGAACGGCTATTGACAAGTGATGATTTTAGAGCAGACCTTCACTCAAGATAATCACGGATACTGCGGATAGACGAACAGTGGCGATGTAACGATAAGCGCGAAAACATACATGAGCGAACTTAATTTGCAGATTATTTTGCTTTTACTTCACTTTGCGGATCACTCGTCCTACGGCACGATCGAGCGTACCTCCAGGGCGATCTCTCGACGCGGGCGACGGCGTTGGCAGGCGACGGTGACAGGCGATAACGTCGCGCTTCCTGGTACCGCCGTTTGGTGGTGCTGACGTTGTGTCCTGAGTCTTGCACGATATCCCCCACTACCGCACCCGCGGATCTCCAAACTGACCTGCGTTTCCCCGAAAACCCGCGCGCTTACGTTCCTGGGACACTGCCGTTGTGCGTCTGCCTGTATCTGTGATGCTGAGAGATATACAGAGTCGTGTGGGCCAGTCGCGTAACCAGAAGCAGGAAGAGGCGGCGGTGGTTAGGATGGGAGGGAACGGAAAGCAGAAGCGCGCGATGTATGGAGGATGAATTAGTGTTCGTTCACGCGAGTGTGTGCCCAAAGAAGAAGAGAGGGGATTACTAACACACAGCGGTGGGATTCGTCTCGCTCCTGGTTCCTGGGACGCGCCAGAAAGCTCGATGACGATGGTGGTGTATGTACGAGTGTGCGTGTCTGTGTGTCAACGTGTCTTTGGGTAGATATAGATTGTCCTGCCTTCGGTATACTCTGCTTTTACCAGATTTATTCTCCTTCAATACGTGAAGAACCTATGTGTATACTGCGTGGGTCTGATGTATGCGATGAGATCGAAGAAGAATTTGCGCACACAACAATATTGCCATTTGCTACTGGATTTACATGACGAATTCTGGCTCTGTCACAAGTGTGTTTACTTGGCCTGTTATGTCTTTACATACACTCCCTGTACCACCACTCCGGGAAGAGCGCCCCACCATCGTTTAGAATACGCCATCAGTGAGTGGTAAAGAGAGAGCGAAGAAAAAACGAGATTCGCCAAGTTGATTCAGAATTTTCTCCGTTTTTCTTTTCTCTCTCTCTCCCCCCCCCCCTCTTTCTCTCACACACACACATATTATAAATAAGCTTTACCTCGATAATATATAAACGCGCGTGGTCGTAAGAGAAGAGTACGAAGGACTGCTCAATCTCCCGATTTTTTGCTCTTCTGCATTTTCCTTTCCCTGCAAATTCTATGAAAGACACACGCGTGTCTCGTATGTAACGAAGAAACATGATCTATGTATGTATAACAGAAGTAAAGAAGTTTGTGCGAGCTTTTAACCTGTCTTTTTGCTTTTTTCTTTCGTTTTGCTCTTCTGGTGTTAAAGATTCAAGGCTGGTTGTTGTAATTATTCTACGAGTATACCTTACGAGAGGAAATAGGAGTCGGTTTGTTTACTCTTACATTATAATAAAAGGAGAGAACATATATCATTGCTATTTTGTAATTTGAAAATTCCAACTAAACGCATTTAGCGAAAAAATTTTGTCGTGTGTAATTTATCCTCCTCAGTTTTTGTAAAACGTAGAAAAGTATTTTTATTCTCTAATGAAAGATACAGCGAGCGCAATTTTCGCGCACACGTCTTGTACTACATTTCCTAATGGAAATACTGCTTCGATGAACTATCGCGCGCACGCGTGCTACATATATACGCACGGTTGACACTGCACACATCTGCGAGACAACACCCTCTATGATGCGCGACGACCCGCGACAGCGAAGGGAGAAGAAGAACGTGCACGTGCGCGCAGCCTCCGCGTGGACCAAAATGGCTGCGACGCGAGCTGATTGGCCGCGTAGACTCAACGAAGGCGTGGAGAACATCTCGCGGAAGGCCGTTAATCGGTCGATGATCAAAATAAAGAGCTCTCGCGGATAGTAGCTGAGTGGGGGAAGAACAGCGTATGCCTAGTGGGGAATACGAAGTGTACGCGTTGCGTTCATTATGCGGTTGGTAGGGCAAGATTGACAGTGGGGGCAATCACTCTCGGTAGGGGTAAAGATTTTTTTGATGGCTTATTTTCCTCTCTCTTTTTTCTTTATCTCTTTCTTCTACACATTTGGCGTAGCGTTTATGTGCACGCATATACGTAAATGTGGCTTTAAGTGTGTGGAGCGTATCGCGTGTGGTGTATCGAGCGAGCGTCACGCACGTACATGCTCGACGATCGTCATTAAGGGAGATGTTAATTGGTGACAAAGCGAGGTCAAATCGAAAACTCGTGCAGCGCGTAGTCCAGAGACGCTTTCCGTGTTTTTGTTTTGTCTTCTGCTTCTTAATGTGTGCACCAAGTCACTACGTTTGCCGAACATCCTGGAAATTCTATATCTTGCTTGATTTTGCGTCTAATATTGACATCAATAGTTGATGCGGATTCCAGTATAACAGTGAGCTCGCGATGCGAGAAAGAAACGCGCCGTTTCAACAAAAATATTTTAAGAATATTTTTCTATGTCGGCAAAAGTTCTGTTTAATTTTGGCTCATATTAGTTTAGATTTATTAATATATTATTTATTTGTGTAAAATGTGTGTAAAAAAATGTTGTATATTTTATGATTTTTATACAATTTGCGACTAGTCAAGTGTTTATTTTATATTTTTAGTTACACGAAATTTCTACTAAGATTCCTACTAAACTGCCAGTTTTTCAAGAAGATATTACAAAATATCTATACTTCATGTACTTACGACAATGTCTGCATTTCGTATTAACACATTGAGTGCCGTAGAAGTCACCGGCACTCAACTTGCCAGTGACGCCGTGGAGGTCATCGATGACCAGCGATGCCAAGATTAGTAAAAACATATTCAAATATATGACAATGCTTCTAAAATTTCTAATATTATCCTTATTACAATGATGTAAAGAAATTAATGTATCATAGAACATATAAAAAGTAGTTTTATCTATAATTGTATGTTATACGCGCATGTTGCAATGTGAAACTTTCCTCACTATCCGATGATATTTGATGGCGTTTATAAAGAGATGATGAAAATGAGTCATTAGATGATATACTTGAGACATGATCTTCATTTGACGACATAGTAAAACATATTATGTTAAAGGTTATTTAAAAAATTAAATTATATAAGAAATAAAATGCAAAAATTAATGTAGCGCGCGTATAGAAATATAAATAAATATTATTACCTGGTAGTTGGAAAGACTCTCTCTCTAAAAAATGAGTAAAATAAGTAACAATTGAGACAACTGAGTTTTTTGTAAAACAAGTGAAACGTAGCGTGAGATCGAAAAAAACGCACTTCAGTGTCGCGAGAATTACCGGTGACACCCAGTAAGATAAATGCATAAAACATGATAATACAGTTTAACTTATCTGTTGTAGATATTTTACAATAATATGCATCGCATATCAAAAAATTCACTCCGGCGCTTTGGGTAAGTCATATAAAAATGGTCTGATAATGGTCATATAAAAGTGATCCGACATTTAACGTGTTAACACATAGTACATATGTTTCAGCCATTATATGTATACACTTGCTCACTCACTCATTGTTTCTCTCCTCCTCTCACTCTTTATTTGTATGTGTGTGTGCATGTGTGTATGCGCGCGCGCATATCTGTGCGTATATGTACACATCTAAAGTTTTTGATCATTTTTGACACAATTCTTTTACGTGTCAAATATTGTTTCTTATTTGCAATTTTTTAATTCTTAAATATATAGAAATTTAAATTTGTTTATATACAGAGTGTCCGGAAAATCGCTGCCAATACTTCGGGAAGTGATTGGGGATCCAAAAAGAAGGAAAAAAAAGTTATATAAACATAAGTCCGGAAATAAGTCGTTTCCGAGTTATAACCACTTTTACGTGTAAAGATTGTAATTTTTTTCATAATCATAATTTATTTTATTGTGTTTTAACATAAGTAACTGTTGTGTTTTAACATAAATAACTGTTGTGTTTTAACATAAATAACTTTATTTCGGACTATTCTGATAGAAGAATAAGGACCTGCATTCGTGCTGAAGATGGTCATTTTGAACATAAACAGGTATTTAAATTGAATTAGATATGATGTTCAAAAAGAGGCTTCGGGTCACCGATTTGCTTCAAATTTTGCATGTTGGTAGGACATCACGAACACAATCTCAAGTTCAAACATTTGCGAGAAAATCTATCCCAAACTTACCATATATGTATTTATTTAAAATATTATTATATTTTATTTATTGTTACATTTACATATAGAAGTATATTTTTTTGTTATTTTAATTATTAATACAATTTTATCTATAATGCATGTTTATATCAATATTTTATAACAAAAAATTGATATATTAAGATACCCTATAAAGTTTGAGATGGATTTTCTTACGAATGTTTGAGAGGTGCATTTTGTTCCTTGAACATCCATGCAATTGTGTTTGTCTCTCTTCTACTAAAGTGTAAAAAACTTTGGAGCAAATCAGTGACCTGAACGTCTGAGTCTTTTCTTGTAAGTTTAGTTTGTTCTATTAAGATAATTTCTATATTCTCTGATTGTTAAGCAACTCTAGCTGATTTTTTCGTGTTTTTGTAAGATTACCTTCCTTTTTCTCTAAATCATTTTGAAAAACAATATTTTTCTTAAGTAAGTAAACAATTTTTTTTTTCTTTCAATTGCAAAAATGTATTTGAGACATTTTATAGACATTCTATAGACAAAATTCTACAGACATCAAAATAAATAAATATAATCTTTTTTGTGCAACGTTTCGCAGCTAAGCAACGTATATTCATATAAATTTATTTTTATGATTTACTACTTGCTACTAGAATATGTATCTGTCCTTTTACACTGATAATGAATGTATAGTTATATGTCGATAGAATATTATATCAGGGTATGCCTGAGTTTTCTCTGATCAGGCCAGCATCAGGAATTCCTAAATAGGACATACCGGAATGCTCCCTGATCAGGGCCATATAATACGTTAGGTTTGCCGGATCCAATTTCTACTCGGGATATTTTAAAACAACAATATAAAATATACAATATTTAAAGTATTTTTTATAAAACAAAATATATTTTGTGTGTGTGCATGCGCGCGCGCGCGTATGTGTATATAGAAAGCAACCTTGCGCTTTTCTTCTTATGTTCAATTGCAATATCGTGTTTTTCTCGGTATTTCTGCAAACACAGAGGAACACATTTTGTTACTTACAAAAAAAGAAAACTACCTAACAACATGTATTGACAAAATCACAATCTGTTAATAAGTTATATATTTGGAAAATACATTATGTAACATTTTGTTAAGAATATTAAGAGTTTAATTAATTATTAATTTTGTGTCTAATTTTACTACACATTGAAAAAAAATATTTTTTATATAAAATATTTATTTCAAATGTATTATTATTTATTTTATTAATTTTTAAATATATTTTATTAGATACTTTATTAGATACTAAATATTACTATATACTATATTACTTTATTAGATACTACATATAATTTATTTGAAAAAGTAGTAGATTCTTTTGAGTTGATTTTTTAAATTAAACAAATAAAACTAGCTTTGTCACACAAATTCACGGAATCATGTTGAAATGTCATTTTTGTATTTCCTGTTGCTATTCTCGTGGACACAAACTGAAGTCGATTATTGTTTGTTTGTATTGACCCGAACTGTGCGCTTAGAGATGCATTAAGATGATGATGTGTGTGTGTGTGTGTGCGCGCGCGCGCGCGCGCGTAGTATTCTCCGTTCTATAGCGTCTGTATATGCCTGAGTGCGATTGGGGGCACGAGACGTTACCAGCCTGAAAATTGAATGCGCATAGAAGAAACGTCACAATATTCCATATGATCGTGGATGGTCTCGTCCCACTTTGAAGCTATTGTGTCGCGCTACGTTATACGACAGTTTTTTCAACTGAAACATTAGCAGAGTCGAGGGCGAAAAGTTCAAATCTCTTTTTCAAATAAAACGATCGAATTTTACAATACTGTTTTTTTTTGTATTTGTTATACAACTCGAAATATTCATCGCAATAGGATATGATAATGAAAGTACACTCGTGAACATGATACCGATCAAATTTTGCATATTAAACAAAATCAAACGATATGTTCAGAGGTAATAATTTTGTAAACTTCTTTTTCTAATTTTGTACTTTAATTCACGTGTACTTAACACGTACACATTTTATAACTTTACAAGTATCACATACAGTTTATAACTTTATTACTTAAAATTCTGTATTTGAAAAATAACTAGATTTATTTATATATACAAGAGATTTGTATATACAAAGAGCGATTAACAAATATCCAAAACTACGCATATAGATAGCGATAGTATAATATCACATTACTGTGTTATCAAGTTTCATTCTTCTTCAGAAGAACAAAACGCTGGTTCATTATTCGCACATAGTCACCTCTTGTTGGTTGTCGGTTACTAACGCGAGTCAGCATGCATGTCAATTGAGAATACCTTTCCTTTTTTCGGCATCTATCGAATGCGACTGCGATTGACACGGCTTTTCTATAAAATAATGTTGGGGTTAGGCGCCGACAACTAAATCCGTCTGAAATGTTTGACAGAATAATTTTCACGTTAGCACAGGATACATTATATACTTTATGCTTTAGTGTCTGATCGCTCGTATTGTCGCCGAAATAAGCCGTATCCCGACAATCCTTGGTTCTTTTACAACAAACTCTCTAGTGAAGAAAACATCTCTTCTCTGTATCCACCGAGAAAATTTTGACCACATATAGTAAATATCTACAACATAAACTTTTTTTTTACCTACAAACTAAACAAATATTCAGGCACAGCGGATTTTATTTTTGAAGATAAAAAGCGCTTCGCAACCATTATATATATATAAGTAATAAGAGAATTACGAATTATATATACCCTAATAGGCAACCTGTGGAAATATTGCGTAAAAATGGCATCATGAATAACGATTTTGCAATGATTGCACTAAGATGATTCGCCATAACGCAACAGTTTTGTCGAAATAAAATTTTGTAAATAATATTTGTCAAAAATTTCGAAAAAGTTGTTATGCATTTTCATAAGTATATACATGAATTAAGTTGATTTCTTCATATGCAATTATATTTCTACATATTTGAAACATCACATAGCTAAAAGTTTGTTCTCAATTATTGGACAATTTCTTTTTAAAATTAATTTTGCAAATATACTGCTAAGATGATTTGCCATATCGTTACTCTTTTGCCGAAATAGTATTTGGAAAGTAATTTTGAACACAACTACACATATTTTATAGAAGATCAATGTTTTTATATCTTTTTCCTAAAATATATCTGTATAATTGCAAATTACAATTTTAGTGCAAGATTTTGTCACATAATTTTGTAAATCAAAATAGAAAAGGGCCAATACGAGGCAAAACAAAGGATGTTGGTGTGAATCAGCAAAATTTATTTAAGTGCCAAACGTTTCGATCACAAGTTTTTGATCTTCATCAGTGGCAACTGTTTACAATTAAATAAATAAAAAATAAGAAAAAAGGTTAAGAAAAACGATCTTATAATAAACAATAAAAACTCTACAAAATGAAAATTAAAAATTAAAAATTAGGCAGCACATCAACACATTTTGTACCGTGAGTAACGAACAAGAGTTAAATTCGTACTGAATGTACGAATTCAGTACATTTATTGTTTATTATAAGATCGTTTTTCTTAACCTTTTTTCTTATTTTTTATTTATTTAATTGTAAACAGTTGCCACTGATGAAGATCAAAAACTTGTGATCGAAACGTTTGGCACTTGAATAAATTTTGCTGATTCACACCAACATCCTGTGTTTTGCCTCGTATTGGCCCTTTTCTATTTTGATCAATCTTTTCACGAGGTCTTAAAAACTTTTTGAATTTTGTAAATGTTTTCCTATCAGGGTATATATATATTACGAACTATATATGTATGTGAAATATATACGAAAAACCTAGTTTTAACTCACATAGCATCGTAGTAGCACAAACGTTTCTACAACGGGTTTTCCGAAACTTAGCAACGTTTCGTTAAAAGTCTCTAAAACGTCGTAGTAACGTAGCGGAAACGTCGAAATGTCCGCTTTTTAAGTTACTACGACGTTTTAGAGACTTTTAACGAAACGTTGCTAAGTTTCGCAAAAAAACCCGTTGCAGAAACATTTGTGCTACTAACGGTGCTATGTGAGGAAAGTCAATTTTGCAAACGTAAATGATTCTTTAGAATTGCAGTTAAAAATTAATCGAAAATTTAATTAATTATTCAGTCTGTCAGTTGTCTTCGAAGCGAAAGGATGTTTCAGGTCTTCCTATGTGCGGTTGACGGTTACTGAGTTGCCACTTCTTCTTTTTTTCTTCAAACTGGGTATGTTTGTAGCATATTGTTTCCGTATCCATGTTTTTCATTATCGTTGCGAATAGCATGCATTGTAACTTTTTTATCTGTAGACACTGAAGAAGATCCCATAGTGGATCGAAACGTTTGCATCAATTGTTAAATATTCGGAATAAAGAAGAATTTTACCCAAACATCAGGTATATAGCTCGTTATTGCCTCCATATCTTCTTATTAAAAATTGATGTATATTCTGTTTTTGTTTAAAAATTGACGTATATTTTCTTATGTAAATTAAGTCATTCTTTCTACAAAACTAACGCAATATGCGCGACTCGCTTACGTAATGCATTTACACCACTGTTGTAGTTATAAAAAAAACTCCATTATTGATTGGAAATACGATAGCGGTGGAAAATATATTTAGTTAAATATAATTTTTCGAAAGATACTTAGTGTAAAAGAGAAACGTTACGACATTAGCCATCAAGAGATCGCGATCAGGCCTTTTAGGTCTGTCACTCGACACCAAATCAGACATTATCTGTCTAAAATCTGTCACTGACGGCTACAATGCGAAGTCGAGCCCTCACTTTATCCCCATGTTGAAATCAGACTAAATGACAGAAAGAAAGAGAAAGAATCTGCCAGTAGGAAGATGACGAGGGAAAGGAAGACGAAGAAAGTCGGCAGACGCGTCGGTATGTATAAGTAGAGGGTCTCTTGCCACCTATATTTGACACCTTTTGGTATAATAAAATAAAACGTTCCAGTGGAATGTGGTCGAAGCGCCATTCCCCAACTGGTCATGAGATGTCGCCGCGAAAAGAAAAGAAGAATTCGTCAGGGTTTTTTTACAGGATACTTGAGAATCGATAATCGCATTTTCAGACGCTAATAAAAACTCTTTCTTCCTTTACAAACTTGAAATAATAAGCCTGTTTATAAACACGCAAGTCCGATGACGGTTTTGTATGTTGAAAAATCAGTTGAAGACTCAAAACATTATCACAAGTCTGCAATTCGACAAAAAACGCATTGGCCGATGCGATTTATCTATCGTGAATTAAAAAAAACTTCGACGAATGATTCAATAAATAACTCCCGCAATATTTCATTTGGCTTTAATCTGATAGGCATCGTCGCTATTCCAGATGTTTCAGAAGGAAGAGACTTGTTTGTATAAGATGCGTGAGACAGATATATAGTCTAGTCAATTTGACACTCTCATCGACGTTCTAATGGCTGCTTTCAGCTTCGAACACAAGCCAGTTAGATGCAGTTATCTCTTGGCAAATGCGTCCACTTGTGCTAATCGCTGTTTTTTTTTTAAATTCATAGTAGTAAGGATTTATTTATTAAAGTTTTTTTTTCTTATAAATAATTTAATGAAATTATTGTTTTCTCTAAAATATTATACGTTAACACGTCGATGTAATAAAAATCTGATTTTAAATCAAATTTAACTTTACATAAGACAGTTTGAATTTAAGTGAAAAATAAAACAATAGAATTTTCTAATGTATTTGTGATTATACACATGTGTATATAATATTACTATGATTATATATAATATTACTAATATATATATTATTAAAGAGATCATACGCGTATATTATGATCATACGTATATTAATTTAAATTAAAGAGATCACAAAAATTGCAATTAAACAGATTTTAGTTCCTCTTTCTCCAGGTTCGTTACTAGCGCTGTTGGTACTGTATGTAATGATACTTCTATATATTTCTTTGGTGGCAAAAATCTGAAAATAATTATGTACAAAGAAGAAATTAACACATGAAAATTAATTATGTGTAAATTCAAAATATAAGAGAGAACTCTCTAAATGTGAGAAAATATTATTTAAATGAATTTCAACAAGAGCAAATATTTGATAGAAAATGTCAATTCTGTCTTTTCTCCTATTTCTACAGTTATCTTGGATTTTAACACGTTCGCTACTATGCGTCATATACTTATATGTGACATGTTGGTTTGTTTCGACAGCCCGGTGTCACATATATATAACATCTATAAATTTGCCGTTTTATGATCATGAAAAAACCTGAAAGTAGTTCTAAACTTTGCTGTTGCTGTCTAAAATAATTGATCAAATGGTGGATGATCTGTACAGTAAATCTTTTCAACCAGATTGTAGCAAACGTGTTAAGTTACAGTAATTATTTCTTCATTTCTAGCAACATCCAAGATTCTTGTGAGATCGAGGAACCTTAATAAAAAGTATTCCGGGTGTCTTTTAATTAAAAAATTTGAAAAAAAAATATCTATTTTTCATATTCTAAATAAAAGTCAAATCTAAATAAATAGTTTTGAGATACGAGAGAATCATAATAATCATATATACTCGAATATATACCTTGCAATGAATGGTGGAAAATGATCTCGATCGACATCGCTTATATCAGGGGCACCGCAGACAAAGCTGACTACCGTTCCAATTATGATTACGATTGTAGCTCCGAGTAGCGTATAGTACATAAACGATATCCTGTACAAAAAGAAAGGCTTTCCCAAAGATTCGACTTGCATAGGATTTTGCGTGGTGGTTGTTGTGGTTGTTTGGTTGACTAGACCGTGTACGTTCAAACAACCCTCCGTCGTCAAGGGTAGCGGTTCGTAATAAAGACGACCGTTGACCATGTTCCACTGCGCGCCGACGATGATCCAGATCATCGTCACCATCGAGACCAGCCCTCCAACTATCGCTCCCTTCGTCGTCGCCCAAGGCACCAACATTCCCAGCGAGAATAGACCTAACATTGCACCGGCGGTAATGCCAGTTATAGTCAGAGACAACTGGAATATGTCACTGAGATGGGCCACAAGAAACACCATACCCACGGCCAATATGCCTAAGATAACCACTGTGACCTAATCATAAGATAAATTCTCCTTAAATGTATGTAGCAGATCTTGATATTACGCGTATCTTTTTTCTAAATTTACAACATTTTTTCTGCAAAAGAACTGAAAGTAGTGCAACTAATATATTATATATGTTGCAAATAAAAAACTTACAACCCATGAAAAAATAGAAACATATATGATTATATAAGATTACATATAAATGATCCAGATTGCGCCAAATATATTTCGGATCTAATTTTATATGATCATACATGATTTTCTATATTTATATATGATCATAAAAATCACAGATCGCGCCAAATTTCGGATTTAATTTTACACGATCATATGAAATCACATTCGACTTGTATAAAATCATATACGACTCATGTATATAATCTTACATTATAGCACGTTTTCTATTTTTTCTCAGGAATTTACTGATGAATACATATATGTATACTAATATATGTATATGTATATGAATATATATATATACATACTATATATGTACTTTAAAATATAAAAACATATATATTCAAAATCTCTCTTTTTCTCTCTTTTTCTCTATATTTTTTGAGATTGATATAAATTGATGTAAATTAATATATAAATGAATATAAATTATTTTACTGTATTAAATATATCTTACCATTTTTTTCATTAAACTTGAAAAATTAGACAATATCGAAAACAGACAAATATTACAGAAAAAGTTTAAAACTTTTAATTTTTTTAAATAACAATTTTTAATGTCAAAACAGTAATAATAACAGTAATAAAATAGATTTTTTAAATTAATAGTTTTGATTTTGACGTAGTGACGCTGGGTTACTATTTTTTTGTGTGCAAGTCTGACATCCGCTACAATTTTTCATGTCTATAACAATTGAGCAATACTAATAACAAAATTTCTTAGCTGCAACAACGCGATTTCTAATGACTGTGTCAAACAATTTCTTTTATAGATTTATTTTTGAAATATAACATCATATTTCAAATTTTTTCTATTGTACATTGCAAAAGAAACGGAATGTAGGTTTTCACGAAATATTGTAAAAATTTCTACTGAGAACGAGATGCGCTCAACATGTTATTGTATGGCAAAGAACAAAGAAAGAGAAAAAATGAGAGGAATATTATTGTTTTTTTCATGATTTTGGATTGTAATATATTCTGCACGCGCCTGCCTTTGTACCTTTATAATGTTGGCGGCTTTAGTCTCTTTGTCATTGCTCTCTGGCACCCAGCGATCGATGAAATCCTCATAAATCGTGCCGGCAACTGTGTTCAGCCCGGCGCTCATTGTCGAGAGACCAGCACTCACTAGACCAGCGAGAAAGAGACCAGGAAGTCCCGGAACGTCCGCAGCTACGTCTAGCACATAATACGGTAATATCTTGTCGATTCTTGCTATCACCTGAAAGCAAGTTAATTTCTTTACTGAAATCTCGAGGAGAAGTGATTTGTTTAATCCTGAAGTGTTCGACTTTTTAATTTTATCTTAATTATACAATTTGCTGGATTTTTACAATGTACGCACGTTTGTGCAAAAGAGAAGAGCTAAAAGAAACTTATAGTAAAAAATTTTATTGAAGAAAAATATTATTATTTTGATATACACACACCGTAAGATGTTTTAAAGTTCAAATGATTTCTTTATTGTGTGAGAACGTCTTTTGTTTTTGCGCATTATACACAGTTGGAGTAAAGTAAAAAAAAACAGTATTTTTATAAAATAAAAATTCTAACACAAATTCTATTTTTACGCGCGATAATTCTACAATTTTTGTTAGGTGGCATTAATAATTCCGGCGATTTATATCCAGAGAAATTTCAGATTGAAAATATGAAAGGCTAACTTCGCCCGGCATCATACTTCCAGAAACTGTCTAATAATAAGACCTTATAATTCTCGAAGAGTTATACAGTTTTTGATAGGTTTTATAAAAAATTTTTTAAAGAAACAATGAGAGAGATAGGCCAATAGGAGCATTTACACGGTTGACGATGTGTTGCGTTATATAATTGTATTTATCGAAATTTATAATAAACAGACATTTCGACTCATGGATGGTCTTTATTAATGTTGATTTCTACAATAATTGACGTATTACAATATTTTGAGTGAAATAAAGATGATTTGCTTTTTACTTACATGAATACAATTTGAGGTTGTGTGATTTTTCCTTAATCAAAGTCAGCATGTGTCAAAGGGTTCTTTTTGTCAAATTTATAAAAATTGATGGACTTAAAATGAAAAATAGTAATAAAAATTTAAGTGTAATTTGAATGTATTTAAAGTCTAAAGTATTCTTGAATTGAAGTTTTTTAAACATATTTTTTTCATTTATGAATCTTTACACCATTACTTGTCATAAGTAAACATAACAAATGCAGCTAACATCTGCCGTTTTTTATGATTCTCAGCGAAGAGAAAATAGAACTTGTATTAGAACTTTCACTTCTTAAAAATGTTGTATCTCACACACACATCTTATACCTTAATAAGCAAATTGTAAAAATATTGCACAAAAATGGCAACATGAATAACGACAATTCTGCAATGATTGCACTAAGATAATTCGTCATAATGCAACAGTTTTGTCGAAATAAAATTTTGTAAATAATAATATTTGTCAAAAATTGGAAAAGAGTCGTTATGCATTTTCACAGTACAATACTTCCAATAGGCAAATTGTGAAAATATTGCACAAATATGACATCATGAGTTACGACGATTTCTTACATTTCTTCATATGCAATTGTATTTCTACATATTTGAAACATCACATAGCTGAATTTTTTTTCTCAATTATTAGACAATTTCTTTGTGAAATTAATTTTGCAAATATACTGCTACGATGATTCACCATATTATTTCTTTGTCGAAATAGTATTTGGAAAGTAATTTTGCAAACAACTACATATATTTTATAAAAGATCAATGTTTTTACATCTCTTCCCTAAAATATATCTGTATAATTGCAAATTACATTTTAGTACAAGATTTCGTCACATAATTTTGTAAATGTTTTGATATCAGGGTACCAACTATGACGCGCGTGTTACTACAATCAAAATTCTAATCTTTGTTGAAAATTAAAAACTCAATCAATACTTACATGCGCAGATATAGGATCGCATTTATGATATCTAGCATACATTGTAAGTCCAGTAAAAACAGAAATAAATTTCACAACTACCAAACCTATAGACAAAACCCACATCGACCTATAACAATACATACATGAAATAAAACGGTCAGTTCTCAATCACACTAATAAAAAGCATTTACCATCTTACTTTTGTGCTTCCTTAATAGTAGGCACTGCCAGGAATCTTTGCATAGAGACTTGATTAATACCTAATGACGCTAACCAAGTCATTACCATTCCGATTGACATACCCCAAAATGAATTTCTGGCAAAAGGACTAGGATCCATGCTGTCAAAAGAATTGGCATCATTATATGACAGTATATATTGTCTCCATTTCTTCATTAATTAATAGACACTTGTAATATTGTTATCTTAAAATTTATGTACAGTTCTGTAATATTTCCTTTCCAGCATTTAGTATTAAAGTTTTTCAAATAACCGTCTTTTTTTAAACATTTTCTTAAAAATTAATTTAAGTTATAGTTGTTTAGCAATTACATATCAGGCTCCGAAACATTCAAACTCATACGTCATATTTCAAGAATTACTTCAATATAATAGCTATATTACCTCTTTGCATTTAGAATTGCTGTTTTAGATTGCGAGTTGATATAGGCCTAGTTTACATCGCACATCTTTTTGGTATGCGAATCAAATAAAATTTTTCAATGTATAATTCTAGTGTTTACATTATTATAAATGTGCTTGATACGTGTACCATTTTGATACGCGTGAAGAAGACGTACCAGCTTAATATGACATCGTTTACATAATTGAAATCAAGTCGAATTTAATACGAATATAGAACTTACTACGCGTATTAAACGATCAGTGTAAACTGGGTCATAATCTCATATGTTACATGAGAGTCTAGCGGAGTAAAAAGATCCAGTACTTACATTTCTAACGCGATAATGAAATGCAAAGAGTTCATAATCAGTAATATAAGGATTATACACACACACACACACACATACAGGATGTTCGACAATTAGTGTAAAATCTCTTGTAAGCAGATAGAAGAAGTAAAACTGAGTCAAAAAGTCCTAAACCATTTTTTTCTATTATATATTAATAAAAGAGTACTTATTGAATAAATCAAGCCAATCAGCGCCGACCTTTAGTCGGGCGCACGTCAGTGAGCCGCGCGGAGCGCTCACGCACACTAGGCGCGTTGTTCACTGACGCGCGTTCAGCTAAAGGTCGGCGCTGATTGGCTTGATTTATTCAATAATTACTCGTTTAGTATATGTAATAGAAAAAAATGATTCAGGACTTTTTGACTCAGTTTTAGTCCTTCTACCTGATTACGAGAAATTTTACACTAATTGGCGGACACCCTGTACATATATATATACGTATATACAGGGTGTCCCGTAATTACCGTCTCACCGTTTGTAAGCAGGTAGAAGAAGTTATTCTAAGACGAAAAGTCCTATACCACTTTGGAAGATTCGCAATAATTAACGAGATATTAAGTAATAAAGATCTGTGAATCAGCGTGCACTCAGCGTAAGGACAATCCAGTCTTTCGCGCGCGCGCCGTAGCGACGGAATGAGAGGAGCTAATATAATACTATGTGTGATATACACATGTATAACAGCATATACTATAACATATACATATTAAAACGTAATCGTGCGAAGCACGCTGAGCTGTCCTATGCGCGTAAGACAGCCCGATATACGCTTATTCACGGATCTTAGTTAATTAAGATCTCGGTAACTATTGCAAATCTTCCAAAGTAGTATAGGACTTTTCGTCTTAGAATAACTCTTTCTACCTGCCTACAAGCGGTGAGACGGCAATTACGGGATACCCTGTATGTATGTATATATATATATATATATACAGGGTGTCTGACAACGAACTATAAAGCCGACGTGTGTAGGTAGATCGAGTTATTCTGAACAGAAAAGTTATATACTATTTTGCAAAATTCGCAATATTTATTGAGATATGAATTAATAAATGTGANCCAATNANNGCGCGNGGAGCGATGATCNGACTCTATAGGCGTGCACAATTATCAGCTCTACTCCTCGCTCGCCGCTGCTCGCTGCGTACCGCCGAATAGCGCCCGATCGCAAGAAACTGAGTCGTCCGCGCTTGTTTGTTTACTCCGCCTCTCGTTACTAAGACATTACATGAGAAAAGCCATTTTTCTTTTCATCTGATAGTCATGCACGCCTATAGAGTCCGATCATCGCTCCCCGCGCCTTCATTGGTTCACATTTATTAATTCATATCTCAATAAATATTGCGAATTTTGCAAAATCGTATATAACTTTTCTGTTCAGAATGACCCGATCTACCTACACACGTCGGCTTTATAGTTCGTTGTCAGACACCCTATATACAAGGTAACAAAAAAGTACCGGAATATTTAAATATCTCAGAAAATATAACTTTTACAGAAAAGTGTTTCAGACAAAAGTTGTAGAGTTTAAAAGGATCTATTTACTGATGGTATCACTGTGATCTTGAATGGCGCCGTCAAGGTCAAGTCAAGGTCACATCGATTTTTTAAAATAAAACTCCCTATTTTTTATTGCAAATTCTTATAGCTCAATTTAAGAGCTTTCCAAAATACTATACTAAAGTATATTTTTATTAAGTACTTTTTGAGTTATGAAGGGTGAATATTAGAGTACTGCTGGTATTTTTTCTACGAAGATGATTTTGACTGAAACAAATCTTGTGAGTTCATGATGCAAAGAATTGACAAAGAACCTAACTTCCTATTCAACATAGTTTTTTTACATAAAGCAACATTCAAAGTGAATGATAACGTCAATAGATAATGCTAATACCGGCAATATTAGAAGCTCTTGAATTAAGCTATAAGAATTTGCAATAAAAAATAGGGAGTTTCATTTTTTAAAAATTGATGTGACCTTGACCTGACCGTGACGCTATCCAAGATCACAGTGACAATCAGTAAATAGATCCTTTTAAACCCTACAACTTTTGTCTGAAACACTTTTCTTTAAAAGTTCTATTTTCTGAGATATTCAGATGTTCCGGTACTTTTTTATCACCTTGTATATATATGTGTGTGTGTGTGTGTGTGTATATATATATATATACATATATACATACAAAGTGTGTTCTTACTTCCAAAATATAAGTCTACCACCTTCACCGGCAATTCTCCATGTCTCGCCAACACCGCCCACGGCTATGGTTCCTAAAATCAGAACGGCAACGAGACTTCCGACAGTCACCATCATCTGAACCGTATCCGCCCATACGACTGCCTTCAGACCTCCCTATGAGTTTTTCAAATAGAGATTACTTGCACACAATAAAGGCATCAATGTCAATCACGGCGCGACGTGCGTAGAATCAAACGGTACGATCCAAGAAGTCGATGAAACGTAAACCCGAGGGAAGATCGTAATACAATTGTATAGTAATACTACAGTAAAGCTGCTGTGTACAAATAATCCGTATATTTTATGTTACTTCCAGTACATGAAAGAGAGAGAGAGAGAGAGAGAGAGAGAGAGAGAGAGAGAGAGAGAGAGAGAACATACGATTTGCACAATTTAATTTTTTCATACAAAGACTTTACAGCGTATCGTAATTTATAAAACACACGATTGCGTAAGTGATAACGTTATCTCTGTATTTTACATAAACTAGTTCTAAATACTTCTCAATGTTTAAAAAAGTTGTCAAAAAGCGTTTACTCTATTTTTTCAAAGAAATACGAGAATTATATCAGTGAGATAAAATTAATTCGCGACCTATTCTCATAATACACATTAAGTTAGTATTCGTACTATTATATATAAGCAAACAACAAAAGAGGTAGAAAATGGTCATTTTTGGCCTCGCCTAGAAATGAAAGATTAATGCAGGACTGTTAAAAATATCACTCAAGAAACAAAAAACGTTCTTATTACTTTCCCGAAAAACAATAGAAAAGTTGTCGAAAATTGTTGCAAACATGTTGATTACGTTTCACTTATATCCACATTTTTACATTCATTTTTGGATTTCAACTTTCCTATCGTTTTTCGGGAAAGTAAGGACATTTTTTATTTTTTAGTGATACTTTTAACGATGCTGCATGAATTGTTTATTTCCAGATGGGGTAAAAACTAATCATTTCCTATAATTTTCCTTTTCTCATTGTTGTTCTGTATTTTATAATTTTATTTCGTGACGCGTAGCAAATGCAGTTATCTTATCCGCACATCGTGCGATGCATTGCAAATAATCCTACAAAGGTGATAAGATTAGTCGCGTATATGACAAATCTTTAAGTAATTCCATTCTAAATAATCATTTATTTGGTAGCTGCCAGTTTTCCGTGTACGTATCCCGTCTAAATTAAATACATCGCGATATCTGATAACATCATAGTAATAATGATGATGAGGAGATGTACATACGCACACAGGCGTTCTATTTTGGTGCTTTTACGGACTGCTTACTCATTCTCGGTACGTTTCTATACTTTCTACAACGATAAATCTTTGTTTCAATACGCAGCACGTGTGAGTGCTAATAAACGATAACAGTATCTATTGTGTGTTCTCCGTAAATAATCACATAAAGAATATAGAAATCCACCACACACACACACACACATATTGACGTCATGAAAATACTTTCTCTCTCATAAAACTAAGTAAAACATTTTGTAAATATTAAAAAATGTTAAATCTCTTGTTTTGTTTGAGAAAAGTCGGATATGCGCGTACAAAGTAAATTTTATATTTTTTTCGCCAAACTAATAACTGTTTACACACACACAATACTTTATTATAACTTATTTATTTCACTTACAATGGTTGTATAGAAGATGCACACCACGCATATCACCGGTGCGACAAAATGCAAATTCAGACCGGTTGCTTGCGAAAAGGCTAACGCCGGCACATAGATTATCAACGGCACGTACACCACCAACGCAAGAGAAAACAGGAAGGACGCTAACTGCCGAACCGGCCTGTTGAATCTGATTTCCAAATACTCGAAAGTGCTCGTTAATTGTAGCTTATAAAACACCGGCAAATACACAACGATAATTATGACGCAAGTGATGAAAGATGTGAAAATGCATGCTGCGTATTGAGTTCCATATTGATACACTTCGGACGGTACGCCAAGCAAAGACACTCCCGATATATGACTAAAATAAATTACATTAAACCCATTGTATGCCTATATAATAAATATATGCCTATTTAATAAATAATTCAAATAAACTAAACCTCTTAGAGATTAAAAATTTTTTTAACTAAAAACTTTTCTGATTAAAAAAAATTATTCTATTCTCAATCGAGACATTATCGAGAAAATGAAATGAATATATCTGGTAAATGCTATTACCTTGCTATCAGACTCATGCTAATCGGAAAAAAGGACATAGTCTTGCCGCCTAGTAGATATTCGGTGGTAGTATTTTGTTTCGTGCTAAAGAAACCGAAATACACTCCGATGAGAACACTAATTCCTAACAGACCTCCGAACAGGATGTAATCGGTCCACCCAAAAGTAAGTTGCTTAAATTCATGGCCCACAAAAAATGATTCTGTATCATTGACGATCATCTTGGATTTGTTAGATCAAAAGATTCTCGTTGATAAACTGCGGGTTAGAGATTTTGATTAAATGGAAAATATTTCAAAATCAGTTACACACACACATTTTTATATGTAGTCGAGAATAAAAGTAAATGAACAAGTGGTAGAAATGATTGAATTTTAATCAAAATAATTATATACATTGTTATATATTTAAATTTTATTTATGATATATAAATTATTTAGTAAATAATTGAAATCAATATTCCTGCACAAGTAGATTGTGTTTAACAAATAAGTCAGCCAGTTGCAGACAAACAAATATACAAAAATAAGTATACACATAATAAATTAAAAATTAATACTTAGGCTGCGTTTGGGGAGCACGCTGTCCGCGCTATTGCGTCATTCTATCTTTGTTTTCTATCTAATGAGCAATAAAGATAGAATAATGCATAGCGCGCTCCCCGAACGCAGCCTTAGTGTTGTCACCTTTTGCTTATTATTACTATATCTAAACGCTTTAATATATACAGTTTATATTGTATACTGTTTATAATAAGTCTTCGATATAATCTTTCTTAATATTTTTTAATGCTGAGGGTAAACTTTTGAAAAAGTCGATCTTATTGTTCCGCTTTCTACTGAAACTTTAGCATCCATAAATTCTCTATAGAATTTAAATTCGAACTCTGTTGGCTATTCAAATAATTTAATATTTTAATCTTCAAAAAATTTCTTGATTTTTTCAGCAAAGTGTTTAGGGTCGTTGTTTTGCTGTAAGACAAATTTTTCATTAAGACTCAGTTTTATCACTGCTTCTTCTAAAGTTTTATTTATTATATCGATGTACTTGTCTGCATTCATAAAAAAGTATTATACTTTCTCTATACTATACCTAACCTACACTATGAAAAAGTATCTTCATATTATCAATAATTCACTATCAAATTTTACTATTGGAGTAATAAATAATTTCTTGAATACTTTATTAGTTTTCTCCAGACTTGATTCTTCTGTTTTAATTGTCGCATTTCAAAGAGTGACCTCAAAAATCGTCCGTTTTAGAATCCTCGAATTTTGAACCAAATAGTGTGCTAAATGATACCTTATGATGAGACGTTGATCACAAAAAAGTTTCACATTGAGCCTACTTTTTGTTTTGGAGATAGGCGAAAGTTACTGAGTTGGGTGAAAAAAGAATATCGGTATCGTGACATACGTCACAAGTAAATCTACGGAACTGTTGGAACTTATCACCGATGTTGATCAAATGTTGGGACAAATGTGCACTTGTAAAACTATAATAAATAATCGACATATATGTTTTTATATCGGCATTTATTTTTCTTGTATCGACATGTATTTTTTTATTTTTTTTTATAAAAATGAGTTACTCATTTATCGTTTCCTTTATATTATTTACTTCAATTATTTTTTTTCAAAAACATTGGTTTCTTTATATATTTTTAGCAAAAACTAGATATTTCTTCATGTTGCTACTTGACTAATGTCTAATTTCTCGGCTATTGTACAATAATTTAATTTTTTTTATGAAACAATCAAATTTTGATTTATTTTTACTAAAGTTTTTACTAAAAGTTTTCTCATTTTTGGCATCCTGATATTGTTAAAAAATAATCCTACTGTTCCAAAGTTGTACACTGAGAAAAAAAAGTTGTTGAAGTAACAAAATAGTATTTGATTCAACTATATGCAGCTGTCACGGGCTGTCAATGAAATATTGATTAATGTAAGAAGATATCATGTTTCAATTAGGGCTGCGGCTTAAATTCGAATAACAGTGTGATTCGGATATCCGGATATTCGAATATAATATATATGTACGAATAAACTTCGATCAACGGATAGTATTCGAATATCCGGATACTTTGTGCAGCGAATAGTACGAATAGCACTATTCGAGTTATTCGAATATCCGTATTATCCGGATATTTCGATATACTCAGTAGCGTATAAACAAGCTTGGGACCTTTCAGTACTCGGAGACAGAAATGTGATCACAAAATTAAAAAAGTCTATTACAAATATAAAAATAATGATATTTATTGTTCAAGAATTTAACTTGTCATCTACGAGTAAGTTTACTCTAATTCTGAGATTATATTATAAAAGATAAAGAAAT
>NW_018020865.1:0-6008 GCF_002006095.1 Pseudomyrmex gracilis | reverse complement strand
CTAAAAATACGGTAAATATTAATACATATACACACAATTCTAGTGTAAGTTTTATAAATCTCAAACTAGTGAGGGAGAAATGTCGCAAGTTACATGTTTGACTGCACAATGCGACCTTCATTATTCGAATTGTTCTATCCGTTTTATTCGGATAAAAATGTACTTTATACCGTTAAATTTCAGCTATGTGATGTTTAAAATATGTAGAGAAATATAATTGCATACGAAGAAATCAACTTAATTCATGTATAATACTTAAAGAAGTGCATAACGACTATTTCGCAATTTTTGACAAATATTATTTACAAAATTTTATTTCGACAAAACTGTTGCATTATGGCAAATCATCTTAGTGCAATCATTGCAGGATCATCGTTATTCATCGCTATTTTTGTGCAATATTTTTACAAATTGTCTATTAGGGTATATACTTATGGAAATGCATAACGACTTTTTTGCAATTTTTGACAAGTATTATTTACAAAATTTTATTTCGACAAAACTATTGTGTTATGGCAAATCATCTTAGTGCAATCATTTCAGGATCGTCGTTATTCATGATGCCATTTTTGTGTAATATTTTCACAATTTGCCTATTAGAGAACATTTCTCGGAATAATATGTTATTCGAGTTTCCACTTACTTTTGTTCCTTGACAATTAGCTGACTTATTTTTTCATTAGACGCTATTTATATTGAATTTTCTACAAAATGTAACTATTAATTTCAATTATTCACTATATAATCTATGTGTATCACTACATAATTTGTGTACCATATAGGGATATAATAAATAAAATTTAACCTTCTGTCTGCATAATGGGGATTTTAGTCCCCAAAAAAAAGTCTAATTTTTTCGTACTTTTTACTTCCGAATTTTTATTTGTCTTGCAAAAGTGTCGCTTCTACTTAAAGCAAAGATAAAGTATCAAAATTTTCTAAGGTTTTTTTAAAGCCTACAGCAATAAAAAAAGTTATCGTTTTTCAGACCGCGATACGAAGACGGCGTTAGTAAAAAATTTTGCAGACGGAGAAGGTTACTTACAATAGTACTTAGTATCTTGATTAAACTTCATTGATAACCATTTTCACTATCTTTTCTTCCGACTATATATGACACCGTTGCAAAGATATCACGTTTATAAAAATTTTTTTTAATATCATAAATAATAATATATTAGTTTATTAAAATTTATAGTCTTAAATCGTTAAATGTTATTTCTTTGTATTTTGTAATATATTAAGAATATATATATATATATATATATATATATAGATTATTTTATTTCAAGTACACTTTTCATATATATTTGCATTAAATTTTATTTTTGACCATTATACTTACTTCGATTATTTTCTCCTTTTTTGTACAATGTAACGATCTGGACTTTGCATTAGTGCAAAATATCAGCAATAAAATGACTGAATTTTGTGAAAAAATCGATTGCACAATCTACAATAATTATGTATAAACTTTATTGAACACAACGCAGGAATTTGGAAAAGTACCTGATGAAATCTTTATACACACTGGAAATGATGTGCTATGCGCTGCTATATGTTAGACTGATATATTCAACGTAATGTCAGCTTGATTTACAGCACTGCAGATAAAACGCTTCAACTCACAAAGTTCTGCAAATAGCCAAGAATCCTCTGTCCGCCAAAATTAATTTCATTAGTGATATCACCAATTACTTGTTTGTCAAAACTTAGCATTAAAAACTATCTTCGTAATTAATATGAATAGGTGTATCTTTCAGCTGAAGAGATATACCGAAGAAAGTGATAGAAAGTTTTGTTTTCAATTTTTTGTTAATGTAAAATGTTTCTTTTATTGTATATTAAATATTCATATTGTAGCTTAAGTATTCATAATTTTATTATACAGTCTTGTGTACAAATATAACATTTAATCGTTGTCTACGCTATACAATAACCACTCAGTTAACTGTTTTATCTTTTGTTGTTTCTCACTGATACTGCACTCGCCCAATAATTTCTTTAAGACCTGCACTTCATCCGGCTCAAAAGTTTTTGTAGGATCCAAAGGATTGATAGTCATGCTCGGTAAGGTAACATCATAATAAAGAAAAATCTAGAAAATATAAATACTAATATCGCAGACATCGTATTGAATTTATAAGTTAATATGTACAATTTATTTTTTAGGAACCTTGTTGTTAAAAGTATTATACACCAAACTAGGAGTGGATGCTCCCGGAGTCACACTGTAATTCCCTGTACAAAATGCTCTGACTGGCTCCTCGAATTGGAAACGTACACTGCACCGATGCTGGTCCAAAATATATGTCTGACCATCCCAAGCACAGGCAATTATCTCATCAGATTTATCACCTGTAACGTCTAGTCGACATAGAGCAAATATCTGATGATCTACTTGCATAGCCCTAAGAAAACAACATCTTACACATACAAATAAAATAAAATATATTTAAATATTATATTATACTATTATACTGTTTACCATAAGATGACCTCATCCTGAACTAGCATGATAGTTCCGTCAAGTGTCGCTAAAGCATAAGGTTTTCCTTTTTTTGAATCCTTTTCATCAGTAATCGTGTCATCTGTTTTTTTATCTTGTTTTTCATGTTTTGCAGTAGTGGTGTTGATACTGTTTCTATTGTTACTTGTACACGCTTCAGCAATACATGTATTAGAATTGTTATTACTGTTGTTTTTATTATTGTTGGTAATACTATGTTTATTATTGTTATTGCAGAGAAAATTCTTAAAAGGGGGTAACGTTTCCTTTGCAACATTTTTATCAAATTTTCCAAGAATAACTTTACTACCAATGAAGTTGCCATCCACTTCATCAGTGCTCGAGGAATCGACAGGAGTATAAAATTTACCTGTTTCTTGACTTCGTATCGCAAATTCTGTAACATATTCGTCTGTCATATCCAAACTACTTTTACGAATTACAGGTTGCGAGTAATTTCTTCTAAATTCGAGCGACGTGGCCTTGAAGGTTTTTATATCCAACTGACTGTCATCAGCAAAACTTTGCTTTGATAACTTATTTTTAGACATGTAATTAGGCAATTTAGGTTCAAGCGTCGAGATAAATGACGTTCTTCCAGGTTCTAGATCTCCGATAATGTCCGTTGAAATATTCGGATTGCGCATTCTAGATATTCCTAACGTTTGATAATCCACGGCTTCACACGAACAATCTTTTGTGTGACAGCCCTCCGACTTACATTTAATTCGCATGAATGTACCACCAGGTTGTGCAACTAACAAAGTTGATGTACCATCGCCAGTATGCTAAAACAAAAACAAACTTTTACATTACTCTTCATTTTCCATTATTTATATTAAAATTAATTGTGAATATTTATAGTAAACACTACAACAATTTAATTCGTTATACCTGTAGTTATATTGTTTATATTGCGAGCGTTATATTGTGTTGATTATTAATTCGTTATACCTGTAGTGTAACTGTTCCTATCTGATTAGTGCATTCCCATTTATTTAAGCCGACTAGTTTTCCTGTTCCTAAATCGGCATTACTTGACCATCTGTAAGATCTAACAACACGATCTGTCAGACCAAGAATCATCTCGTTAGCACCATCTCTATCAATATCAGCTATCAACACTATCTTTGTGTTAGTTGGTATTCTTTGTACATGTACACATTCCATTTTTCCAGACAGTTCGTTTATTTCACTAAGATTATTACTGTAGTCTGAACTTTGAGAATTTGGTAATTCTGTATACATACATACATATTTATTTATTTATATATATATATATATAGTTTAATGTTGCACTTTTACTATTCTGTGGAATATATATATACACACAAATGCTAATAAGCAATAGTGTTAACCCACACATCGCTATTTTGAGTAAATTATGCCTTAAGATTAAAAAAAAAAAAAAAAAGATGTTTGTTTATATAATTTTTTAAGATGTTTGTGTATTTTTATATTATATATAAAAATTTATATTATATAAATATAAAAACATTTAAGTTTTTAGAAATACTATTGAAAAACGTTCTTTAATAGCTAAAGCACATTACATAAATATCTTAATATTTCATTTTTTGTGAGTTGACACTGTATTGCTTATTAGCGTCCAAATATCTTATTATATTTTGAAACATTAGACGTACCAATACTTGCTTTAAAATTATCTTGTTCATGTTCTTGTTTATTATTAGGATTGACAGATCTAGGACTATAAAATATATGTGTCCATCCATCGCCACATATCACAACTAATGCATTACGTCCATAATTAAAAATATCTCCAATTGCTATGCTGGTTATAAGACCAAGGCCTGCGATCTTCTGCCATAATTCCAATCCCTGTTGTAGAAAAAGATATGTACATTATCTATAGTTTTAAGATATATCTCTTTTTATCAGTGTATATCTAATATATTTACTTTAAATATATAAAGTTCTCCTTCAGCTGTACCAACAACTAATTCATTATCACAATCATTATCAACATCTCCTATTGTTAAGCCATGTCTGGAAATAGCAACAGATAAGTCTTGTTGTTTATCAAGTAAATAATTTTAACTGTTAAACTTACCTGCATACAGTACCAGGTAATTCCCAATGTAATCTCTTTACAAAGTTAACAGCTCTCATGGTTAGGTTTTGTGGATTATAGTTGTTGCCACCGGTTTGGTGGCCAAACTATATGAGTAGCTTTTGCAGTTACTAGACCTAGAGAGATTGGTCCAAAGATATTAGAGTCCATAGAATGACCAACATGGTCTCCTTCTAACCAGCAGTGTCCTTCCGGTATCTACATTCCAACATTGTGGTTATGATTTGTATAAATATTGGTAAATACACAATAAAATACAAATTTGTACATGTATAAACAAAAAAACTTATCCATACTTCGAGAACACTGAGCTTATAGCCACGAGTATCTACAATATCTCCAGCAAGCCCTGTGACTCGTTTGATGAGTGTCTGATTTGGCACTTTGGGAGATATGACACACACTATGTCACCGTGTTGTATATTTTGATTTCGAATAGCCCAACGATTCAAAAATACGTAATCGGGATATCGCAAATCTGGATTCAGTGCAGGTTGCATGGAAACTCCTTCTACCCTAGCTACATATCCGACAGTGTCGCAAAAAGCGATCCCGATTGGGATGCCTATCAGGACATTACGAACGAAACGGGAAAGTCTCATCTATCAACTTTGGAACTACACCATGCTAGGTGTTTTTGTTCGATGTGCTTTAATGCTTTTATAGTCAATGAGAATAATTTGTTATTATGTATGTAGCCAATATAATTGTTACTTTTCTTTCTTGTTTTAAATATCCTGTATTTTTCACCACTTTCAGCATCATAAAATATTTCGTACCCAATTTTGCTAGCATTTATCAATATTCATTAACATATAAGTCGGAACAGAAATGAACATAACAAGTACTATTTATAAATTTCTACAAAGTGGAAACAAATAAGAAAAAAACAAAGATTTTATATAGCAAATTTGGTAAAAATCGATGGCTACGTTTCAATATTCAGTCTCGGTACTGGGAATCTATAGCACAAGCACCGAGCACATGTGACGTATAGGATGCGGTCCGATTCATGCTTAAGCGTATATTTATCTATCTATAGTATACGTGACATATACTACAGATAAATGCGCGATTAAGCACGAAACGGACCGCAGCTACAGAGAGCACTGAACCACAGTCTACGGCTAGTATTACATTTGTCGTACGACAAAGATTTTAAATATATTGATTGGCTACCAAATAGAGTTCTTTATAAAACTCTATCTGATAACCAATCAACATACTTAAAATCGTTGTCGTACGACAAATGTAATATTAGCCTAACCATACCCAGTTGCGACAGTGAGTGTCGGCATCTTTGATGTAGCTGTCCTCAAGTCACGTGGTATGACGCCATATTGTTAGATGTACCGGCGCTAGATCTCAAATGTAGATATGTAACAAAACATTTTTTTCTGAGCA
>NW_018020864.1:184878-192057 GCF_002006095.1 Pseudomyrmex gracilis | reverse complement strand
GTGATCTGCTTTTGACAGACTTGGCTATCTGGGTATGTACCCCATACATAATATTTTTACGTAATCTAGATGACATCCCACATAGCACGTAATATTACTGCAATATCACAGTAATATTATTATATGTTTTTCGATTGCAATATTACATTCTAATATAGTAGAAATATCATAGTAATATTACTGTAATATCACAGTAATGTTAAAATGTCCGCCGAATTGCATCTCAGTAATATTACGATAATATATCACAGTAATATTGCGGTGATATATCAAGAATATTATTGTAATATTGTAAGGTTATAGATTAATTTAATATTAAATTACTTCTAAGATGGAAAATATAGGCCGATTGGAGTTTCAACACGGTTGTTACCCAGATAGCACACTGATGTTTTAAAAACATATTAAAAACATAGGTATTGGACGTTTTGTACATATTTAAAATGTTCAGATTAGGTCCTTAAACATTTTTAGGATATTCTAAAGACGTTCAGTTACCTTCCTGGATGTTTTAAAATTGCCTATTTTAAGTACATAACGCACCACAAATGAACCTATTTTAAACGTTTATTTCATTGAAAAATATAGGGATTTATATTTTAAAAATAACGAAAGACAAAACTATTTCTTTCTTAATATAATTTTTAATATATATATATATATTTAAGAATCTCTATTTTAAAAATAATAAATCAATCTTATTAATAAAATAAATATATTAATTATAATATTTTGTTTAATGCTAAAACTCTTATCAATATGAGCGGTCGTGCTTCTGGATGCACCCAGATTTCAATTTTAATTACTTTGGTGAAGCGGTAGAGCATGATAATCTTGCAATGCGGGTTCGAGTCCTGTTGTGATTTCTGTTATTTTTTATTTTTTATTTTTTTTATTTCAATTTGCTAATATTTTACATTAATTTTTGATTTTTATATAATTTTTTTATTTACAATAAAACAATGTTAAAAAATTAGTAATTATGTCGCTTTTATTTAACTTTTATTTAACTTTTATTATAATTGTAATAACTTTAAAATAAAAACAACTTAAAAATTATTGTAAAATAATAATAAAATTTAAAAAAAGAAAAAATAAGAGTCACGAGGACTCGAAGAATCAGTAAAATCATTGCCTGTATGCTCAACCACTGCGTCATCTCAAAGTAATTGAGATTTAGTTCTACAAAACTAAAGAATATTGCGTTGCATGTCAAAATAAAACAGCTATAATATGGACATTTTTAAAACATCTAAATGTAAATATACTTAGTACGTCCAATAATGTACATTTTTAAAACATACATATAATGTTCATGGACGTTTGGACTAAATAAGACCCAAATTTGGACGTCCAATGGATGTTGTGTGCTGTCTGGGTAATGTGTCAGAAAGTTATGACTTTATTATTAAAATGTTACAGACGTTTCGACCGTAGATCAAGTTCTTTTCAATATATCTATACAATAATAAATTTTGAAATCAGAAATGGTAATCGAAACGTCTATAACATTTTTAATAATAAATTCATAACTATCTGACACATTAACAATCGTGTTTAGACTCCAATCGGCCTATATTTTCCACCTTAGAAATAATTTAAAAACTTGGAGCCATTCTTACTAAAACTGCATTGATAACTTAATAAAAAAAAAAAAATTAATACGAAAAGGAGATAAACCACTTCAACAGATCAAAGACTTTATGAGTTCAATTTTTGTATTAACTGCTCCGAAGTGCGTAACAAAAGATTTCTTGAGAGAGATCATAAAAATGAATCCATTGAGTCATGAACGTGATTACATATATAGAAGAATATAAAACATTGTATTTAGATTTATTTTATTTAAATTGTTTTATTTTATGTAAACAATAATAAAAATAACTGCGTTATAGTAAAAGATAATATTATCGTCTGCGTCCTTAATATCGCTAAAAGTCAAGATAATAAATTTATATATTATAGGAACAAACCTGATAATAATTTATATAATTTATTATAGGAACAAAACCTTATAATACAAATTTGTTTCTTATATCTTGCAAACCACATTTAGGAATCAATATTTAGAAATAGTTACAGTATGGCAAAACAGATATATAGAATCATATTTTTGTCAAAATATTTGCGCCAAAGCTTAAAATTCCGTACCACGATAAATTTATTATCTTACCAATCCTGCACACAATTATACCCACACTGTAAAAACTATATGCATAATAAATTAACTTTACTAACATTTTAATATGTAAAATTTACATACATATACATACACATATACATATATATGCATACACATAGATATACATACACACACATATACATACATATACACATATACATATACATATATGTCTATATACAATTTTATAAATGTTACGGATATATTTTTCATTAATAATTAGTCCAACAGTACAATGCAGAGTGATACATACGTTTGAGTAATATTACTGAAAAAGATATTCGACATATCATACAAAAATTTATTAGTTTTAAAATATTTTATTTATAGTCCAATAAATAATATTATTGTAATATTATATTATAATATCTAATATTAGATATATTGCAATTTTACTATGATATTGCAGTAATATTACGTGCTATGTGGGCTAACAATATAAACCAAGGTATCTTCATATTTACAATTCTAAAATAGTCACGTTTTATTATGTTTTCAGGAATTCATAAATATGGAATTCGACTATGAAAGTGTATGTTCCTACATACCTTTCGTCCTTAAAACCATTTTAATAGTACTCTACCTAGTAGAAATGGTTTTATTATTGTTCCAAAAGGAAATTCCTGAATCAAAACTTTTTGTACACGTCTGGGACTATATCCGCGCCAGATTCAAGACTTAAGAGAGTCCTGAATTGTCCTATATATATTGTAGTAACATAGTAGCTATAATACAAGTGTTATCCCGTGGAATCTTTAGGATGCTGCGAGGGAAGATCGTCGAAAATTAACTTGTATTTTTTCTTTTAAATAAACCACAACTCTTTCTTTATTATTGTTTTCTTGTACAGTTATTTCACCCGCAATGTCACATATGCGACGCGAAGTTAGACGAGCGATGCTCTGTCGAGTAGAGTCTTTGGCGGCAACACCTTTCGGGACGATTCTGCCGGCACACGCCTCGGCACCGTCTTTTAGGTCTTCTTCTTCTTTGCACTTATGGCACCGTGCCCCTTTAACTGTTTAGGCACCGGCCAGTCTTTGCTTTAAGCGCACAGGTTGGTTTGGATACGACACCAAGCTGTCTGCTGCGCTGTGTACTGAGACTTAGGATCTAGTAATGATAGGGGAACAAGCAGGAAGGGTAAACGTAAAAGGAGTAGGAGGGTAAGGGAAGGGAAAGGGTAAAAGCTTGTTTACAAAGGAGATAACGACCTACTAGGACGGTTATACACTTATGTTGGCTGTATTGACAAACTTTAACAAAGCAAACATGGCGCTAAAGTTATCAGAAAAGGCTACCTTTTCAACGCTACACGGAGGGCTAAACCCATTGTGATACAAATCGATTAGCAACCTGTCCGTATTTTCTTTATTACATGGACAATGGAAGAAGACATGATTAACACTCTGCTCCGGTTGGCCGCACTGGCAGCTCGCACTACCAACTATATTTTTCTCAAACAGGTGACTGTTCACTGCTGTGTGGTGTGTACGGATTCTAGACACCAGAGTGATTAACTGTCTAGGGAGGAACTTCCCTTTCTTAGTCTTAGAATACCAAGGTTTGCTCAGCGGTTCCGGTACATATCTAAAATAACGACCTCTCTTATAACGTGACAAACTAAGGAGATGCTCTCTGGACATCTGTAAGATATTCGACTTGATAGACGGGAAGAGGGAAGAGACTTCCTGTTTTTCAGCCGGTTCAGGTAGAGACAAGGCTTGTTTTGCATGAGAGTCAGCAAGCTCGTTGCCGTGTACTCCTACATGACCGGGTATCCAGACAAACTTAACTCTGACTCCCTTTCTTTCTAATTTCACATCTATCTCCTTTATTTTGTACACAACTGAGGAATGACTCCCTTTCGGGTCCAATGATTCTAGGCAACGTAACACAGACAGTGAGTCCGAGGCTACTACTACTGACGAGAAACCAAGATCATCCGCATATTCCAGTGCACATAGCACTCCCATCGCCTCCGCGTCAAAAATGGTTGATGAAGCGCCAATTCGTTCTTGATGGACCAGCACTGGGTTTTCAGACACAACAGCAAATCCCACAGCTGCCGGAGAAGCATTGTCATTCAGGCGGACCAAAGAGCCGTCTGTAAAAAATACTCGAGTAGCACCAATTTCCGACAGATAATCTGAGAACACCCTCTGGGGATCCTCAGATCCACGTATTCGATATCCTACCTCAGTATCCACACAACACTTTCTATAACCCATCCCAAAAGGGAGGGCCAAGCTACCCGGCAACGTATACCTGACAATATTCCTAGTGACTGGCATTAACTCCTTGCCAACTTCCATAAGACCAAATTGGACGCCCTCGCAGATTGGAGTCCAGTTCGCACAATTCTCCTCGATCAACCGTCCCACCGGGTGGTTGGTCCTCGCCAAGGTCCTGCAAACATACTTGCTAAGAAGGTACCTGTGTCTATACACCAGGGGTTGTTCACACACTAAGTCTAACAACACATTGGTCGGGGTAGTTCGCATAAGGCCACACGCGACCCTAATACACGCATACTGTAACCTATCTAGCACCTGCATTTCCTGTTCACCGAGAGGGAAGGTGACATGACAGCCCCACTCAAGGACCGACCTCACCAGTCCCCTATATGCCGTCATCAATACTAATGGGTGTGCACCCCACTTTATACCTGCAATTGCCTTTAGGATATTTACCCTAGGAAGAACCTTATCACGTGTCACAGCAACATGTTTTTTTCAACTAAGTTTATAGTCGATATAAACACCCAAAAACCTTACACTCCACTCCACCTTCACAGGTGACTGTCCAATTTGTATTTTAATATTATGTTTTTTGACTAGCCACTTAGTATTCCTTAAAGAATTTAAGGAATAGAATGTAGCTACTGACTTACTAGGCGATATACTCAGGCCCAGAGACAACAGGTGACTGTGGACACTAGACAAGGCCGCATTCAGTTGACAGGAGACCTCAGTAATAGACTGTCCCGTGCTATAAACTATCAGATCGTCCGCATATATGAGTGATTCAACCCCAGGTGGTAGACTCGACTCAACACGAGACATATACAGGTTAAACAACAAAGGGCTCAACACAGAGCCCTGTGGAAGTCCTCGAGTGGTAGTTCTATGCTGGATAAAAACACCCGAAGCATACACCATCAGATCTCTAAAGCTGACCACTGACGCAACAAAAGCTACAGCACTGGGGGTCACCCCGAACTTCGGCAGCATTGACAAGAGGATCTCAGGGACCACATTGTCGAATGCGCCCTCAACGTCTAAAAAAACCGCGCCGGTGATTCTGCGGGTGTTATTAGCAAGCTTAACTTTGGAAATGAGCATAGATAGGTTATCTGTACAGGACAAACCCCGCCTGAACCCAAACTGATGGGATGAGAAGGCTTTACTGTTTTCTGCCCACCACTCGAGTCTTCTGCACACTATTTTTTCCAGTACCTTTAGCAAGTTGTTGGCTAACGAGATGGGTCTGTACGATCCACTACGACCGGGTTTCGGGATCAGTATTACAAAGTACTGTTTCCACTGTTCTGGATATACCTTCTGTGAGTACACCCAGTTATACAAGTCCAGAACGTACCGATGTAACTCAGGAGGAAATTGGGTAATAATAAGATTGGTTATCAAATCAGGGCCAGGGGCCGAACGCACCTTTAGGGACTTTATCGCAGATGCGTATTCGTCCTGGGTTATTGGGTTCTCCATGAACGACCCATCCACCTCTGTGTTCAAACACCCCATTTCCTGAACTATATCCTCACCTCCGGGGGCAGCACCAGGGTTTAACGGGGCAATCTTTTCCATCGCTTGACACAATCCATCCTGGTCAAGGCAGTTTCTATTCCCTGCATATCTAGACTTACTACGAGCACCAGAGAAGGCTCTGACAGTGTTCCAAACCGATCCTACGTCCGAATTAGCATGGAGGGATTCACAAAACTTTCGGAAGGCGATTCTTTTCTTTTTCCTGAAGAACCTGTAGGTTTCCTTTAAGACCCTGTTGTAATTGTCGAAGTTTTCCTTGTTAGGATGAGCAAGAAATTGTTTGCAGGCTTCCTTCTTTCTTTTATGTTCCTCAGCACATGAAGCATCCCACCAGGGGGATGGAGGTTTCCTAGAGATACCTTGTTTACAGACCTTCGCGGCCCCCGCCTGTAACAACGCATCTTCTATGAGTTTTGTAAGACTAGAGTAAACAGTATTAACATCTTTCTTATCAATAACATCTAAGCTTGGGAGGAACGGGACCTGAGACACACACAGTGATCTAAAGAGTTCCCAGTTGACCCTACCCACTGAGTAATATGGACGGCAGGCCGTTCGACCTGAAAAACGACAGCGTATTTTGGAGACTACAGGGAAGTGGTCGCTACCATAATGGAACTCGCATACCTCCCAGAAACACTGAGCGGCAAGATCTTGGGAGACTACAGTTAAATCAAGAGAAGAACGGCTAGACAGATCTGACGAACACCAGGTATAACTTCCATCATTCAGAACAGAGAGAGAGAGACTGGTTACTGCTCTCTCGATTTTTCTCCCTTCAAGTCTTTTAGGTCTGGTTTATACGGCCAATAACTGTTATGCCGGAACCGGTAGAGTTTAACTATAGAATTTCAATGCTTCCCCAGATAGCATTTGGATATTCTGAGAATATTCTGAGTATATCCGACTTGGAAATTAATAATATTCTCAGAATATTCGAAAAATATCCTGAGATATACTCAGTATATTCTGCGAATGTTCAAATGTCCGCTACTTTCTGGTCCTGAGCATATACTGGAGATATTCAAAAAATATCTTGGGTATATTTTATGAATATCCTGTATATATTCGGTGAATGACTTGAGTATATACGGAGAATATGCTTAGCATATGCGGAAAATATCTTTAGCATATTCAGAGAATATTCTGAGCATATTCAACGCACAGAAAAAAACAGAAAGCTAAAAATCAACAGTAATAGCAAATATTTAC
>NW_018020864.1:181721-183873 GCF_002006095.1 Pseudomyrmex gracilis | reverse complement strand
GATATCCTCAGAATGTACTCAAAATATACGAATATCTTCATCTACTTTGTATGATATACTCAGTACATTCTTAGAATATTATATATATACATGGGAGATTTAGTATGTATTCAGAATATACTGAGAATATCACATGCTATCTGGGTCTGTTTATACAAAATTGCCGAATGCGTATAAACAGAAGTATTGAAATCCTATAGTTAAACTCTACCGGTTCCGGCATAAGTTAACAATTATTGCTCGCCATAGAGCTTATACTCATGGAGAGGCCCTGCCTATATGCTAACCATAGAGAGAGCTCCGCCGGGAGGATCGACAAAGAGAGATATATTTCGATCATATATGTAATACTCCTATATTGCTAGTACCACTGAACTCTATATACACTGGAATGCGCATCTTCATCTAACAAGCATAGCGAGACGTGGCACAAATTGATCAGCGCCATTTTTGTTTGGCCTGGTATTTGAGCAAATCAGAAGTGCGTTCCACCCGCTACAAGTTAGCGACATGAGATGTTGTGTGTCCGGGTGTGGGCAGAGAAGTGAAAAGGGGAGTTCATTTCATAGATAAGGATTTTGGTGTGAAATATATCAGTTGAATGTATTAACAATGTAGGATGAAAATCGTTAGGTTAGGATGTTGTAGATAGAAATAATATTGCATTTTTTTATAATTGAAATGAAATTGTATTGAATTGTATTGAATTGTATTTATAATTGAAATTGTATTGAATGAATTTTTGCAATAATTGAATTTTTTATAATTTGCATTTTTTTAATAATTAAAATAAAATTATTTTGTTTGAAGATACAATGATATTTTGTAACAAGCGCGCGAGTAGTTTGTGCCTTTTTTACTATTTTAAAAACGGTAGGTTTTTACATTGTATTAATGGGCAAATTTATACTTATATCGTATTAACGAGCAAAAGTCCTTTTATACATATTTGTTTATTAATTTTGTTTATTAATTTTACGTAAATTTCTTACTACAAACTCCTAAAGAAACTTTTTCTATTTTGTTACTTTTTCATCTCCGTCATCCACATTATAGCGGGACCGCGCGTGAAACCCGCTTCTGATTTGCTCAAATACCAGGCCAAACAAAAATGGCGCTGATCAATTTGTGCCATGAATTTTCTTCGATGCGCATTCCAGTGTATATAGAGTTCAGTGGCTAGTACGGTGCCGACCTGAAGCTCACCGTTACGGTGTAGACAATATAGTAGCCTCTCTCTCCAGCTGCTTTGTGCGCATGCGGTGAACATTCAAGCACGCTTGCGCATTTCTCTTTCTCGCGTTCTTTCTCTCACTTTCCAATGCTTTGTCTCGCTCGCAGTCACTTGGTAGATGCGCCTGCGCATAATGACGCTCGACCATCTATGCCCATATTTGGACTTCGTGCGTCTCCCTTTCTCGGGCCTCGTGCCTCTCATTGCGAAGATACGCGACTAGCAATATAGGAGTATTACATATATGATTTCGATATATTTTGTCTCAACTGTGGCTCCCCCACTCCGTGTTCTCTGTTATTCTCTTCTATAAGAAGTAGCTACAGTTGAAACAGAAAAATATATCTCTCTTTGTCGATCCTCCTTGCGGTCTTCTTCTTCTTCTTTGCTGTAATGGCTCTTGCCTCGGTGAGGAAGGAGCATACGCCAGTCTTCGATTTATTATTACTACTAGTTATGTATTTGTTTAGACTAGAGACTACGATGATAATAAAAAAAGTGGTGTAAAAACACCTAAAATTGTCCAAAAATATTCAAAGTAGAATTACGCACATCCAACCAACATGGCTGATGCAATGCGACTTTTCCTCCTTTTTGCGGTCGCAGGGCCTCTCCATGAGTATAAGCTCTAGGAGGTGCACCCTATACATGTTTCTCCTCGATAGGGATTTTTATTTGATACCAGATGTACAGTTCACGCACTGTATTTTACCCTAAGCCACATAAGCTAGCACCAGAGAGAAACTTGAGAGCGGCCATGCCATTGTAGTTTCTTACAACGGTTTCAACCGCTGGTTTTAGCCGTATTTCCACAAAAGTGGAACTCAAAGGCCGTTCTACATTAAACGCAAGTATCAGATCTCGTGGAATTGACCAATTGCAGAGTCAAATCAGCCAATCGACCAACGTGATTGATCA
>NW_018020864.1:180096-181431 GCF_002006095.1 Pseudomyrmex gracilis | reverse complement strand
CTAGATTCTGAGGTAGAATGACTGACCCCCACTCCCTCGATTCAGTGCATGCGCAAAACACACGATTCTTCTGACAGAGTGAGAGAACGATATATCGTCTGCACCGTAATGTTTTCGGAACTTTCCAAGCCAAACGAGCAATATAGAAGTATTACATATATGCATTGAGCGGAAATATATAGCGGAACGGAATGTGCGGAACCAGCTTGACCAATCATAGCCATTCCGTTTTCTTTCCTTCGCTTTTTCTATGGTTACGATTGGTCGAGCTGGTTCCGCACATTCCGTTCCGCTATAGATTTCCGCTCAATGGAACATCGCCCTCAGGTTTCTCTCTGCTAGCACTTGTGGCATGTACCTTTATTCTCCAATAAAAAAAAAAAAAAAAAAAAAAAAAAGAGTATAAGCTCTATGTTGCTCGCATAAACCAGGCCTTATTGCCCGTATAAACCAGGCCTTACAGGACATCTAAGTCCGGTTTTGTACTAAAGACATCTAAAACGGTTTTTATTAAAACGGTTTTACCAGCACGTGTAAACGTAGTCATAGTTGTTGAATCATACGGCCAATTAAGCACCGTCCTTAAGGCCATCTTTTACTCTAATAAAAAAAAATAAAAAAAAAAAAAAGTTGCAAGTGCTGCTAGCGCTGGCAGTAAATTTGGAACAGAGGGTGCGTTCAGACAACTCAACGGTTGAGAGATTGTCACTTATGATAGAACTATTCTTCAAAATCTGATGCGGTTCCAAAAGTATGATCCAATCAGAAGAGATTATCTCTCAACCGTTGTGCAACTGTTGAGTTGTCTGAACGCACCCAGAGCCATATTTGGGTGCGTTCAGACAAAAGTATGATCCAATCAGAAGTGATCATCTTTCAACCGTTATGCAACTGTTGAGTTGTCTGAACGCACCCAGAGCCATATTTGGGTGCGTTCAGACAAAAGTATGATCCAATCAGAAGTGATTTGGTGCGTTCAGACAACTCAACAGTTGCACAACGGTTGAGAGATACTTACTTCTGATTGGACCATACTTTTGGATCCACTTTAGATTTTGAAGAATAGTCCTATCATAAGTGATGATCTCTCAACCGTTGAGTTGTCTGAACGCACCCATTGGGTGCGTTCGGAGAGCGCGCTATCAGCGCTATTGCATCATTCTATCTTTATTGCTCAGTAGATGTAAAACAAAGATAGAATGACGCAATAGCGCTGATAGCGTGCTCTCCGAACGCAGCCATTGGGTGTGTTTAGCCGAAGCTAGCGCTACGTAGCGCTACGTAGCGGCTTCATGTAGCAGTTGCAATTGCTGCGTTACTTCTGCTGGACAGTAT
>NW_018020864.1:178488-179961 GCF_002006095.1 Pseudomyrmex gracilis | reverse complement strand
CGCTACGTAGCGCTAACTTCGGCTAAACACACCCATTATCTCTCGACCGTTGTGCAACTGTTGAGTTGTCTGAACGCACCCAAAGCCATATTTGGGTGCGTTCAAACAACTCAACAGTTGCACAACGGTCGAGAGATAATCACTTCTGATTGGATCATACTCTTGGAACCGCATTCAGATTTTGAAGAATAGTCCTATCATAAGTGAGGATCTCTCAACCGTTGAGTTGTCTGAACGCACCCTTTCACACTACATAAAACTGGCGCGCTTATTGGTAGCTTTGAGTAAGTTTCTGACTTTTCCAAAATTTGTTCGATGAATTGGTGTCAAGTTGCGCTCCGTTTCTATATAAATAATATGTGTAAAGAATAAACGTGTAAATGCATTTTTGGAATATCTTTGAACGTTTATATTCCCTGAGTTTTACAGTTTTCGTAAAATGAATCGCTCGATAAACAATGCTGTCAAGCCGGGAAGTAGTAACGTCATATGTACACCGCGGACTCCGCGAATGCAACAACGACAGAGATTCGATTTAAGTACCAGGCCGGAAGAAAACGAAGAACTTGATATTTCAGGATTACACGGTATATAAAACGCTTTATATGTTTTTTTTTTTTTTTTATATAATTAAAACCGGAATTTTTAATTGATATGTGTCAAAGTTAGAATTATACAATGGAACCAAAAGTTAAGTATTACAATGAATACAAACTTTAACCTAACCTATCCTATCGGTTTGGGAAGTGATTGGTATTGGGATTTTTTCTTTATTTTTGTTAATTTCCCCCATCCCCACTTTTTAGCAAAAATAATTCTGCGTTTGCGTAAAAATAATGGAAGAGTACAACATTGCTGTATATAGGCAAGTATATACAAGTACTGTATATACAATCGAAGTAGCGTTAAAAAAACTTATCAATCTCTTATTCTTCATTGAACGTAGAGTTAACTTCGAAAATTGTTAATGTTACTTAACCTCAAATAGATTGTTTATTAGATTTGACAGGTCAAACATGGAATGTTTATGCCGTGTCTGCTCTGTTTGGTTTCCAAAAAGATGATGTCCATCTCAAATTATATTCCAAGAGGTTGAGAGAAGAAATCGCAAGTAACTTGACTCGCGAAAACGTTACTTATGACGCAAAGATTTCTCTTGAGGCAAATTGTGTTTACAAACCAAATCACGAAAACCATCCAGCCATCAAGGTTTTAACTAAAAATAAAATATATTTTATCAATTATCAATTATTATTTATCAATTATCTCATATTTAATTGCATTGTATTATATGTACATAATATGTATAATATACAACAGGAATCAAATAAGGCCGATACGAGCCATTCGCAGGATGTTTGTGCGAAAACTATGTGTGTACATATATATATATATAAATGTAACGAATTCTACTTGTAAATTTAAAATTAGTTAGGGGGGTATCCGGGGTTTTCCATATGTGAGATGCAAATC